>NW_015622545.1:1504776-1531498 GCF_000835495.1 Cladophialophora immunda
GACTCAATTGGATACCTACGGACGCTCAACTGGCCGATGGTCTAACAAAGCCTATTACTACTGAAAAATGGATCAACTTTATCCAAGGTATAGGCCTAAAGGATCTAAAACTAGTCTAGATAGGCTAGTAAAGCGTTAATAGGTAAGGAAACGCATCAGACTGACTATCCAGATAAACGACATTCCAGTTATAAGCTAGGATCTCGCAAAAGGCTAGATCTAGCTTAAGGGGGTGTGTGGAATATCGCCATTTAGGCGTATGGCCTAATTAGGCCTAGCGTCTTATCACGTGACTAGTTAACGCTACTAGTCTATACTAGATCACGTGATATAGGTGGCGTTAAGGGTGGCGTTACTAGCAGTGTGATTTATTACTAATAGTGCTTAGAAATCCACCTACTAGGTGTTTCTAGCGCTATCTAGTAGTGTTTTCTTTTGTCTATATAAGAGCGTTCTCTCCTCTCAGATAGTTAACTTAACTAAGCTTCCTAATAGTCACGTACATTACCTAAAAGGGTACGATCCTATGAGCCAATCTACTCCATGTCCTCCGAACAACTAGTCTACGCTAATAATAGTTAGAGATAATAAAGAATATAAGGTAAAGGCGATCCTAGAAGATAAGGTCGTACGAAGAGGAAGAGGATCCTAGAAGTAATATCTAGTAAAATAGACTAGATACGCTAAACTAACGTAGGAACTAGCTAATGCGCTATAAGACTCCGCTACGCTAGATATATACGAGGCTTCCTAAGTAAGTATAGAAGGAGGGGGGGGGTGATATAATAGGTTAAACCTAGGAGAAGGCTTAGTTCTAGCGAACTAATACTAAGACTAACGTTAGGAAATACTATCTCCTAATTAGTTAAGATTTACCTATATAATATATAGACGAAATACTACCTCCTAATTAGTTAAGACGTATATAATATAAGAGATATAAAGTCCTAATAGCTAAGATACTATATATAAGGGAAGATAAGGAGTTAGAATAAGTACGTAAGGGAAGGTAAGGAGCTAGAATAAGTACGTAAGGAAAGGAGTAAGGAGGTGAGGATAATAGTTACCTCCTTACGGTGCGTTAGAGGATATAAGGAGAAAGGAAGGATAGCTATTCCTTCCTTCTCTCTCCTTAGATTTATCCTCCTTATTACTAGGTTAGCTAGCTAGTTATAGAACTCTTTCCAAACCCTCATAGCGGCTACTACTACGATAGAGGTCAGATACTCCCTCTACTCTGGTAATGGACGCTATACGTCCTGGAGAGCTTCTCTCTCGATATGGCCTCCTCGTAGCTATATCTAGCTTTTAGTATTACCTTTTAGATCGGCCTACACTAGAACGGCGAGGCCCCGGTGAACGCGTCTCTCTAGCGTAGGATATGGTAGTCACTAGTGGTAAGTACCCCATCGCGTCTACCCTATTGCGTCTATAATATTATTTTGTCGATCAGGCACTGACTATTGACCTCTTACACATCTAGGCCTAGGATTACCGTATTTAGGGGCGCGCATAGCCGGCCTTATACTATTAAGCTCTACGATAGCGACGTTTCCATACCCTCCGAGTCCGACTTCGGGGCATTATTAGGCCTAGCGATACCCGGCGTCTATATAGTTAGCGACGTATTCCTAGATAGCTTAATGCACCGGTAGGATAGATATTGAGATTAAGTGTACGGCCTAGCTGAGGATCACTATTCGCACTAACTACGAGAATAGACATCCTGGTCTAATTAAGAGGCCCTGTACGAAAAGGCACCCGTAGAGTGACACGACTAACTATATTATGAGGGTTTAGAAAGAGTTCTATAACTAGCTAGCTAACTTAGTAATAAGGAGGATAAATCTAAGGAGAGAGAAGAAAGGAATAGCTATCCTTCCTTTCTCCTTATATCCTTTAATACGCTATAAGGAGGTAACTAGTATCCTTACCTCCTTACTCCTTCCTTACGTACTTATTCTAGTCCCTTACCTTCTCCTATATATTTATTCTAACTTCTTACCTTCCCTTATATATAATATCTTAGCTATTAGGGTTCTATATCCCTTATACTATATACGCCTTTAGTTAATTAGGAGGTAGTATTTCGCCTATACATTATATAGGTAAATCTTAACTAATTAGGAGGCAGTATTTCCTAGCGTTAGTCTTAGCGCTAGTTCGCCAGAACCGAGCCTTCTCCTAGGTTCAACCTATCACACCTTCCCTTACGTATAGTGTCTTAGCTATTAGGACTTTATATCCCTTACACCGTATGTATCTTAACTAATTAGGAGGTAGTATTTCGCCTATATATTATATAGATAAATCTTGACTAATTAGGAGATAGTATTTCCTAGCGTTAGTCTTAGCGCTAGTTCGCTAGAACTAAGCCTTCTCCTAGGTTTAACCCATTATATCACCCCCCCCTCCTTCTATACTTACTTAGGAAGCCTCGTATATATCTAGCGCGGTGGAGTCTTATAGCGCGTCGGCCAGTTCCTACGTTAGTTTAGCGTATCTAGTCTATTTCACTAGGTATTACTTCTAGGATCCTCTTCCTCTTTATATAACCTTATCTTCTAGGATCGCCTCTACCTTATATTCTTTATTATCTCTAACTATTACCGGCGTAGGCTAGTTATTATCTATTCTCTATAAGTTAAGAGGGTCTATTAAGACTATATAAAGAAGGTCTAAGTAGAAAACATTATAAATACTTAGTAGAGTATTTAGGCGATAACTATAAGATCTTACTACCTCCGTAATAGTATACTTCGTATTCTTCTAGTCTAGTTTCTTACTAGTACGCGTTATTTATACGTTTCTTAAGTTAAGTTATATCTTATTACTAACTTAGAATTACAGTATCTATTATTATATTTAATTTATTCTCTCTTCCTATTCCTACTACGTAATAGTTATTAAAGACTACGCTTATTCTCTCGTCTCTTAGAGTTATCGTATAATAAAGTCTACTTATTATATAGATCCTTAAGGAGTCTTTATTATATAGGGAGGTTCTTATATTTAAAGTAGCTTAACGTAATACCTATATAGTAGAAAGAATAGAGTTACTCCTATAGAGTATACGTCGTAATTATTAATTACTAATTCTACTATAGATAGGAGTTCTATCTAGTCATCCTATTTTCTATTTATAAACGTATAAAGGTACGTTTTAACTATTTAGTTTATTCACTTAGTAGATCTATCTATGAGGGTTTGGAAAGAGTTCTATAACTAGCTAGCTAACCTAGTAATAAGGAGGATAAATCTGAGGAGAGAGAAGGAAGGAATAGCTATCCTTCCTTTCTCCTTATATCCTCTAACGCGCCGTCAGGAGGTAACTATTATCCTCACCTCCTTACTCCTTCTCTTACGTACTTATTCTAGCTCCTTACCTTCCCTTACGTACTTATTCTAACTCCTTACCTTCCCTTACGTACAGTGTCTTAGTTATTAGGACTTTATATCCCTTATACTATATATATCTTAACTAATTAGGAGGTAGTATTTCGCCTATACATTATATAGGTAAATCTTAACTAATTAGGAGGTAGTATTTCCTGGCGTTGGTCTTGGCGCTGGTTTGCCAGAACTAAGCCTTCTCCTGGGTTTAACCCATCACATTAATCTTGAGTTGACATTTCCTACGTAAATTTAGCGGCGTTGATAAAGACCTCGTTACCCTTACCATAAATGAAAGCCTAAGCTACGAGATTAATAATGTAACCTAGGTAGCGTAATCGGCGAGATCCCTCCTCTTTACTTAGATAAAAACGCCTAACTAACGCTTTATAGGTAATGTAGTAATTAGTAGCGTTATCAGCCACATATACACCTAGTTTTTCCTGTAGTTCGAACTCTGCGATTACCTCTGCGATTACCTCTACGATTCGCTCTCCAGTATACGATCCCTCTATTAATCGAAGCCCTAGAAGAGCCTATCGTAGTTTAAGACGATTATCAAGAAAATGTCCATAAATTCTAAGTATTAGTTATGCTAAAGGCGAGGTCCAGATATCGAAGCTTATATAAACGGACGATCGACTGTTCTATAATAGGAACTTCACCTATGCCTTTCCTTTATCGAACTCGTCGCTAACCTAGGCGCTAATAGTTACGTATGATTTAACGAGGTACCTTTCAAGCGCTGGTTAAAGGTATAGCAATAATTCCCGAAATTCAGTGTGTTCCATAGCTGAATAAGGGATCTATTACTTTATAATCCATCGAATGAGTAAGTTCCTGAATCGATCGATATTATACCTGGTCACTAACGACCTGAATACCGTCGCCGCTTATTACGCTACTAGCGTCTCAGTTAGTTACGGAGTAACTAGATCTTGACTAGTAATACTGGTCTCGTCGTCCTAGTTATCCGATTGCGCGCGTTTACTAACGATTCCGTAGTCTAGCCGTAGGTAGCGATTAACGTTCGACGAGGCGCCGTGTTTAGTAGTTAAGATAACAGCGTTATAGAGATCGTAAATCCACGACTTAGAACTTACGTCCCGTTCACTATCGAGGTATTCCGCGCCATATTACTAGATGTAAGACGATGGCGTTCTACGGCGCTAATTAGGCGGATGAGGCATAAAAGACTATGTCTTTATACTAATCCGCCTATTATCTATACGCCGCGATGGTGTGGAACTGCTCGATGAGCGAACACCGTTCGATATCGATGGCGAGGGCGATTTAATACTGGGTTGTATAAAATCCGACATTTTCATACATAATTTACTAATAAAACTGTCGGCCTAGGTACCAAACGATATTTTGTGGGTTGTGCTAAAGTGCTAAGCCTGACTGCAGTCATGACTGCAGTCCCTGGCGAGGTCAACTATACGGCCTAGCCGAGGATCACTATCTGCACTAACTGCGAGAATAGACATCCCGGTCTGATCGACACCCTAAACATATACAGGACCACGACTCACTCTAACTACGTGAAGATCACGGATAGAGCTGAGAGAGGGCACGATCGCGAGCAGGCCTGAGTCCGTGAATAAGCTCGCTGTAGCCATAACCGGCACCACTAACACCGGCGTGACCGTCCCGACGAGCACCAATAACACGAATAAGAACAAGAATATGGGGCGTCGATAGCGTCACGATCGAGGGCTCTAATATCGGCGCGAGAGCATCCGAGCCCGGCTAGATGCCGGAGAATAAGGATCTCATTATCGCGCACGACGGTCATGCCACAGCGTGGCCAAGTTACAGTGAGTGGGCGCAAGACGGGCATATTAACGTACGGGGAGCAGTAGATAAGGCGGGTAAAAGGATCAGTTTCAAAACGCGACCACGACCAGGCCCATATTGACGAACATGTCCAGCTATGCGACTATGAAGTTGTCAATACTAGTCACGTGTGCCAAGACCACGTGACACATTCCAATACTAGTCACGTGTGCCAAGCCTAATCACGTGCGTTAATACCACGTGACTCGCTACAGTACTAGTCACGTGTGCCAAGCCTCATCACGTGTGTTGGGATCACGTGACTGTCACAAACCCCGCTTTCTCCAAGCCGAGGCACCGAGGACCACCACCCCCACTTGGTTCACTTCAATACACACATATGAATTGAAAAGTCCAACATATTCGCAAAATTGCTTGTCCTCCATACAGACACTTTGGCGGAGTGGTTAACGGTCAGTATTCGCTGGTCTCACCATTTCATCAAGTGTGTGCTAATATGATGCAGCGGTGCCCTGCTATAACTAGACGAGGCATTTCCTTCGGGGTATGTGGGAAGAACTCCCACTTGCAGAGAAAAAACTAACTGTTCTCCCAGAGCAAGAGTTCGAATCTCTTAGGTGTCGATTTTTTGTCTTTTTTTTGTGGGATGTTAGTCACGTGTGCCAAGACCAGTCACGTGTGCCAAGACCAGTCACGTGTGCCAAGATTAGTCACGTGTGCCAAGATTAGTCACGTGTGCTAGGACCACGTGACACACTACATTGCTTGTCACGTGTGCCCAGACTGGCCACGTGTGTCAAGACCACGTGACACGCCAGCAAACCACTGCCTCCCCGCGTCCCTGGCAAACCTCTGGCTGGGTGTATAACTCAGTTACCCCCACCACTTTCGGACCACCACAATGTTGTCTTTCTCTCTCTCTCTTTAGCATAGTCTCTTAGTTCTTTGAGCTATCCATGCCCATTCAGGAGATCTCTCCTCTTCCAAATGTGCCATGCCGTCCCAGGGGTCATACCATCCGATAATATGTCTCAACAGGAGCGGAGCTACACCATTTTGGGTTCATTGCGTCTTCCTCATCCATCCGATAGCAATCTTACCAAAGAGCACAAGAATTTGGCCCTTTCGCTTCAGAAAGATCTCCAGATGCTCCAAAATCGCGATTTAAGAGGTATTTACAACATTCTGTCTTGCGATTCGAAATTCTAAAACAGATATAGAGCTCAACAGACCATTACAATCCTTGAATACCGCATATGATCGATTCAAACTCAAGGAGCTTGACAGCTGGAGATCAGTAGGCCAGAGACCTAGACCTCAAGAGACACTAGTTAGACCGTCTGGATTATTGGACGCCCCTCTAGCGCACCACCTTCATCAACCATCCCTTCGCACGTTATCCCCGCTGGATGACAGTGAAACAGCGGACCCAACTAACGGCTGTATTGCCATGGTAATGGGCAATCTTTACACCTCAGAGACCCTAGTATTTGATCATCTCCATCGTCGTTCTGAGAGTTCCGAGGGTCTTAGGACTCTCCCAGAACCTGTTCTGAATTGTCATGAGACGTACACGAGGGACATCTGTGAGTCAATGCTAGCAAAGGTGGAGTTTCTGCATGGCCGCAAAGTTCATAACAGAATCTTGAAAATGCCGGGCAATGCCAACAAATTCACTGCTCTCCCACTCTGGGGTCCTTTCGATGGTGTCACTCTATTTCTGGCACATGAGTCAAACTACCGCAACGCCGACTTAGGACACAAATTTCGAAGAATCTGCCTGTTCGTGTTACATCCACAGGTATTCTTCTACGAGCGAAAGGGATCTGGAATAGGTGAATTACAGGATCGAATTCATATCGCAGCTGCGAGAATGACCGATATGCCCGTCCGAGAGTTCTATTTTCGTGAAAAACAATGGAAAAAACTGTCCATTAACACATTTCGCGCCATGGTGACCAAGGAATTGGCCTCTTTTCTGAAACAGCACTCCGAATCTGGGGTCGATGCCGTACAGGTGGTCAAAACCAAACACAAAGCCGAAGGAATAGACCATCGAGTCAGTGAAGCGTCGCAAGGCTCCGTGTATCCAAGCAAACCCTCAAAGCGCAAGAGGTCAACAGGGGAAGACTTCTCAGATTCGGCAGTATCTCAGAAGGCTCGGAGTATTGCTACACTGGCAAAAGGGAAGAAGAAAACAGCTGTACCTAGGAAGAATCCTCGGCAAGGAAGGAACAGAACTGCAAGGGCTCGAGCAATTCAACGATTTCAGGATCTGATATCGGTGGCCAATCCTGCTGTTGAGCTGCCATTTACTCTAAATTCAACATCCGTGCTTGAAGAGGCTGGCCGTGAGGGGCTTTCGATTAATAGTGATATGATCCTGTCCAGTTCAGCCCCAAAAGACAACGCTGTGACAGAGTCAAAGGAAGGACAATGGATGGCCCAGAGAGGAGGGAACAGCAATCTTATCCAAATAAAAGCGAAGGAACTTCTAACAGATGATATCCCGCGGACAGGATCGAATTTGAAGGCTCCAACAAAGACTGTCAAGGCGAAAACTATTGACTCTGAAACGGAGACTAAAACTTCCAGTCTCCTCGATCTCAGACCTCATGACAAGCACGAGCCAATAACTTCTCCAGTGTCCTCGAAGGAAGTTGCCGTCGATGAGCGTACGGCTCAAGGAGATTTCCTACTTCATCCGTCTCAATTAAGACCACAAGCCGAGGAAGAATATTCCATTCGAGACCTCAATTTTGTCAACGTTGACGACATGGATTGTAAGACAAGACACGACAGGCTCAGAACCCTGAATTTGATCGTCTCTCGAGGGGACCGATTGACTGAAATTGAGGAGTCGCAGTTGGCTGAACTGAAGGCCAAGGGGACGCGGGTCCATGGGCGAGATCTGTCGAAAATGGGCGTTGCAAGCATGGATAATGTGACAAGGAAGACCCGGCGCTGTGTGCTACGAAAGAAGATCGATCGACATGACGTTCTGAACGAGGCAGAAATGAAGCAATTGACTGATTTTGGAATGCTACTCAGCTAAGTAGGCCCTAAAGTTGTAGAATCTTCTTTGCCGGCTGCTAGGATCGAGATGGGTATGGTTTTCCTTCTTTTAAGACTTCAGTCATTAGGTTCCCTCTCCCTGGCGGCCTGGCCCTCTCCCCTCTCCATCGGCTCCCCTACCTTAAGTACAAAATAGCGTCCCTTTCACCCTTTCTAAACACTCACCTCGATCGGAGAGTGCTATACCCACGGAATAAGGTACGGTGAGGCGTTTGATGTGCAGACGAAGTTCGAGCTCAACGAGATATGTTTTCGCATTGGCTGCGGCACAGATTGTGGTTGGTTGGGTTGTCCTCCATCTAGGTTCGGAAACATTCTTGAGGTGGACTGTGGCTGGATTTACTTGTGTTGAGATATTGTAGTACGTCAAAGATTGGATTATCTTGCATGCTCATTATTTGGTTTGGGTACAACGTATCAGAAGAGTCCAGGTAGGCTGCTTTTGCTTCGAATCAAAGCAAGGAGATCGATTAATTGCAGCCTCCTCAAATCGGCCCCCAGTTTCCAGCCGATCATCATGGGTCATTCTATCCGCTCGAACGACGCCCAAATCCCACAAGACGCGTGCGTCTCTTTTTCTTGATCAATAGGTAGAATTGCCGCCAGCAGTATTATCCTATTCCGTTATGCCGCCTCGGATCTTCCATACTTGAAGACCCAGAGGTTGAGAACGTCGAAGAGAACCGCAGTATCCGCATCTGAGAAATGCAGTCGCTGCAAATCTGGATTCTCTGGGTTCATCAACCGAGCAATGCGACCGAGTTTGTAAGATCCCAGTCCTGGGAGTACTGTTAGATGCGGCACGATAAAATTGAGTCAGTTTGTTGACTTACCTGGTAAGCAGAGCATCAAATCTTGCAGAACTGTCCAGCATCTTTCAGGAGGCGGAAGGATCGATTCGGGTGACATTCCAGCTTGTTTAATGAGAAGCTCCATGCAACCTCGGTCAAAGTAGCCTCTGGAATATTCTATCCAGAGTATGTTACGGTTCAAGCCTGCAGCAATCAGGATGTCAACTATCTCCTTTGGCGTTTTCGCGTTGTGAGGGAGTTTGTTCTCCGTAGGCCCTCGATGTCTTATAAGCCCTAGCTTCCCTGGACAGGTATACCCTGCGCGCCGAACTTCAGCCTCGAACATGGTGTTAGTGACCCCTTCATTGTTGATAACGCAGTTCACAATGATTTTACCATTTCCATCACGAACAGTAAGCTCGAGGAGATATTGGGGCAGATTTCTTCGCTCCTGGCGGTACACCGTTTCAAAATCGACAATGAAAATACGCCAGGGAAGTGTCAACTTGAAGTGTCTGTACTCCTCTGCTCTAGGGGGGATCCTTAGAGGCTCTTGTTGCATCATCATTTCAAAGGAGGCGTGGTTGTTGATGAATTGACCAATACCAACTCGAATCTTCGGCTCCAGGCCAGACTTGTCTCCAAAACAGTATGGCAGCGGCAGACTCGCTAAAGGCCGTGAGATCAACGACATAACGTGGATACAATAGTCACACGTCGGTGCCACTGTATATCGTAGCAATCTCGGGGCAAAGATCAACATGGCTGTCTCCAGATTCAAAGGAATAGAGTCCACACAAGAGAAGTGGCGATCATGATACCAAAATCCGGAACAAGTCATCGTCTGACCCTGAAAAACGACATCTTCGCGGCCACCTAGGAACTCGTAATTCTGTGATTTTCGACTGGATCGGCGCTCCGCGTCTAGGTACGCCGAGCTGCGTCCAGCATAGGTGTTCCAGTATTCGTCATCCGAGGGGAGCCTCCCTTCAGGCACGCGAACTGTACTCAATAAACCTGAGTCCCGGATTCGAGTTGGAAGCTGAGGGCTATTTCGACCTCGATTGAAATGGGTCTCAAAGTGCCGACGGAGAGTAGCGTGGTTCAGATGGCCTCTGCTTGCGAGATGGTCGCGTAAATACGCTTGGCTACAGTGTTGATGGCCGCATTGGAGAGGGCTGCCAATATGGCACTGCATTCTGTGACGTTCCAGAAGCTCAGGTTCCCGATACATGGCATACTCACAACCCTTCTCAGGGCATCCCCACATGCACTCTAGATGAGATTTCAAGAAATGGAGGCGAATGAGCGGAGGATGGCTTGTCATATACTCACAATCTGGCCAAGGGCACTGGTGAGTATACCTGCGCGACCGGTAGTCTCTTGCTTGATCTCTTGCTTGATCAACTTTGTTAGATTGATCTTTTCCTGCCGGCGTTTCAATCCTCTCTGCCACTACTCCGTCCGGCCACCGAAGATGTCTGAGGAGTGCACCCGATTTAGCTCCGGAAGAAGAGCTCAGGCCATGATAATCCAAGAGGTATTCCAGGGCATTTTTTTCGAGCATATCCACGGTGCCCGTGGATGTTTGAACCCGATAGAATACCTGATTCACGTGCTGATCTCCCTCGCAGGGGTTGGGTTGAAGGCAAGTGACCGCTTCTTCCTTGCTTTGCTGGGTTAGAGGATTTTTCAATTTCCCAATGAGACTGGTGAGCAGGATCTCAATCTTAGGCACTCGTCGTCCAGCTGCATTGCTATACTGCGAGCCCATATGAACCGTCGTGATGTGTGAGTCAAACGCAGCACGATCGTTAAAGACTTTTTCCTTTCCGGTAGAACAACTGACATCGCCACAATACCACTTGGTGAGACGTATTGTGCCGTGTGCCTGTAGGTGCATATCGATACCAACTACATGCTTAAACGTGGCTCCGCAATGAGGGACCTTACATTCCCAGCGGTTGTTTCTGAACATCGCGAAGACCACGTTGTCGAGGTTGGGAGAAAGCTTCACATAGCTTGGCAGCCTCTGGCTAACACGATACGTGCAAGACCCAACAAGCTTCGTTTCATGCTTTCCAAAGACGTCCGCGACATGCTTGACCGTCGACCCATCGATGCAACTCAAAATTTTTCTTCGCAGACTCGTTTCCGCAATATTCAAGAGATTAGCACGCATTGTTGATGTCTTGTAGGTCGAAACGAGGCTGATGTCTTGTTCTTTGAAGTTCCAATCCATTGATCCTCTTGACGCTTCTTTGACGACGGTATCTTGAACATCACCATCTCCATCTTCATCACCATCTCCATCTTCATCACCACTGTCTTCATCTGCATCGAATATCTTTTCATGTTGTTCATGATCGCTTTCCTCTTGCTCGGCAAGAGTGGCAAAGTACTTCCAATCTTCCAGTGAGTCGCTACTGGCAATAGCATCGAGATCATCGAACATTGAAACATGATTCAAATCGACGATGATGGGATGGTGATCACGAATGTGTCGTCGGATGGCAGCGTTTGCATAGGAGACCAGGGCACCGCAATCTCGGCAGGGCTTTCTAGGAGGCTCGACATATTCCCGTCTCTTTTGATGAGGTTCATGGTTCTCTTGTGCTTGGAGGGGATCGATGTAGATTTGCTCTTCAGGAGTTATATAGGAATGCAGTGCCTTGGAAGGTTCAAGATGGTTCGAACGCCCGGGATGTTCATAACTCTTGGGAGAAATGAACTGCGTCGGAGTTTCTGAATGGTCAGACTGGTTCTGAGTAGCTAGGAGGTCGAACTGTCCGGCGGACTGCACGGATGTGAGTAGATATTCAGGTTGATTGTCATGCTGCTCCGATGTGCTAACGCTGTCCGCATGATGACGAGTCCAGTAGGAATTCAATGCCACTCCTCTCACAGCTGGGTTTGTTTCTATGAGTCGGCGTCGATAGCTGTGTGCTAAGGCACGGGTGGTAGGGCGTACAAATGCAGCTTGCCTCGGATGTTCTTGGGCGATGTGAGAGCGGATGACTTGCTCTGCTTGACTGGATGTATCATAAAGACCGCAGAAATCGCATCCAAAGCCACTAGTGAGACCGTGTATCTCCTGGATATGCCGGGGAAGATTGGGGAACGAGACTAGCTTCCAGCAATCAGTCCATCTGCAAGGGACCTCCATGACTGTATCGTCGGTGTACCCTGAAAAATAAAAGAGTGGATGGTTTCAGTAGGAGATTGTTCTAAAGAATGAAATAGTGGAAACGCTGACTTTGTCGGTTGGATTGATTGCTGATCCAGTACTGCCCAAACGCAAGAAGTGAAGCAAGATAAACACTTTTGGGCTGGTGACTAACACATGATGATGCTTGTTGGGATCGGAGCGGAGCGGAGCGAAGAGGAGAACAAAGGAAAGAGGCCACAATGGCCTGAGAGTCGTATTGACTCAATTGCCTTGATGGCGTGTGTGCTGCGTTGGGCTATCTCTGAGGTATCTAAGAAGGAGAGGGGGAAGAGCTACGTCAAGTGCAGTAGAAGTAGGTGGGTAGCCTATCCCAAGGTGTAAGGCGTGCCGGAGGTCATGTGACCCCAACAAAACTCCCTAATCAAAGTGCCGACAGAGAGCTTCACCAACTCCCATGTTCCTCTGACTAGAACAATGAAGTGGTATTGTATTTACTGTTCGCAATGCGCCTTCGAATACTTCCATACCTTTTAGAGACTTCGATAATGGTTCTAGTGTCACGAACAGCTTCTCTCAAGCGCCTTACCTTACCCCCAAGAAACGAGAGGATGAGGCAGGGCAGGTTAATCAGGTGGGGTACACAAGGCACTCTGAACTTTTCTTTGTTCTCGACGCAGACCCCACCCACTCACTGTGCTGTGTTGTGCTGTGCTTTGTTTTGTTATGTTTTGTTTTCTCGCTCGCTCGCCCGCCCGCCTTTTCAAGTCATCGACGGGTGGACGAGATATTGTTTAAGCGAGGTCGTGCCACCCACTCGCCGCATATCTTGCACCAACTTGATTGCGTAGTTGTCAGGATTCGTAGCCACTTGAGTTTTGTCAGAGAAAAACTTGGGCCGTTTGCACCCCGTGGTGTATGCTCATTTGCTCACTCGCTCACTTGCACGCTTCCCAACCTCCAAACTTGTAATAATTACTGCAATCCTGGCCTGGTTGGCGGCCTCTTCTGTCCTGCTAGATCCCAACGTCTTATCCCTCTTGGACTCCTTTAGCCGAAGCTGGCAGCGTTGGCGCCCTCTTCTGCTCAGCCTGGTCAGCCTGGTCTGCCTGCTCACTCTGGTCTTCGCTGCTCACTCTACTTTGCCCTGCTCGCCCTGGCCTGCCCTGGAAGTGCCCTGCGCTACGCTGTTCTGCTTTGCCCTGCTCAGCCCGACGGTTCCGCATAGAACCGCGGCGCAGTCAATGCATATCGTTTCTGTAAATGGAGACCCCGAGTTCGCTGGCTGGCTGCCTCCTGAGCAAGTCGAGTCCACCACCTGACAAATCTGCAAATGGCAATCAACAACGCGACTGAGCGCTTCACGTAGCAGTTGTTGCGTCAGGGCTGGGGTCTTTGCGATTCGTCATTCTCGCCAAGTGACACGGGCGTTTTGTAGGAGGGCGCCAGTGGCGCACCGGCCGGTCAGGCAGTCCTCATCTCACAGCCACTGCGCGATAAACCATCTGACTTGATCGCACAGGTTAATTGTTTGTCAGAAGCAATGTTCAACTTCACGCTCAAGACGGCCAAGGCCCGTGACGGATATCTCAGGCAAACTGGTAAGCCCGTCGGGCAGCTACACGGCCTATCGGTCTCCACCAAGGACTGCTTTAACGTTGTCGACAAGCCTGTGGAGCGCAACGCCGCGGTGGCCGACATCCTTCTGAATGGCGACGTAGTGCTGTATGTCAAGACCAATGTGCCGGCGGCCATGATGATGCTCGCGACGGTGAACACCGTGACGGGGCGGACGCTGAATCCGTTGGATCGTGGGCTGGCAGCTCCAGGGCCACTTGATTGCTCTGACGGCTCGTATATCGCGGACGCTATGCACAACATGTCTTCGAGTCTGAATGCCTCGACTCAAAGGACAAGTATTCGGGAATGTGCACCCACTCAGAACGTTTGCAAGTCGTCAAGTCGTCAAGTCGTTTGAAAAACCTCACTTGCTTTCTTGAACGTCGTGCACATGCTTCGTGAGAACATCCATCCTGTCCATGCAAGCGCTCTACTGACCATGACGGCTGCAGTCGTTCAGTTCCACCAATCCTGTGACAAGTGCGAGGCTGCCGCTCGAACTTCGAAGATCTCGGACACAATCCATCATCAGGCATGCTCCGCTTGCCTACAGACTAAGCAGGATGCAGAGTCCAATTGCGCCTGCACCCAGAAAAGAGTCTTGCTAGTCAGGGGGCGATGGTAAATTGATAATGGGAGCTTCTTAGAGGTAGAATCCCTTTGGGCGGAAAGGTAATAATCTACCTACCTGCGCCAATTATCAGTGCGTTCGAGCCTGCTTTGAACTGGTGAACATCACATCGAGCGCATGCCAGCCTCCAGACAGAGATTCAATCAATGCTGCCACCTCGAACGAGACGTGGTCCGGAAATCGATCGATGCACGTTCTTCTCTGAAGCGGAGACGAGATTGACTGCCTCCTTTTGGCCAAGCTTGAAAGCGCGGACGCAGACACGGACGCCAACCTCAGATATCGTCCCCGAGAACTCATGTCTTAAAATGTCGATGGCACGTCAGCTTCAATCCCAGTTGAAGGCTACTGAGATCTATATCGACCGAGATCCCTTTCCTCACCTAGATTACTGGTCCTCCAAGAGGCCCGACGGCAGAATTTCAAGAAACATCGACGGGCCAGAATGATACAGATGCAGATCTAAGCAACCAGCCAGTTGTCCCGTGATCCTTCTAATATTGCCGCATATTGCCGCAGCCGTTGCCAAAAGGAGGGTATTTGACATACCCGGACTACAGATTCCACTCCGAGCACACCGACTCTTGACATGGCCAGGCTGACACTGAGGCGCTTCCACTATGTCAGCCGGTATATCCTCAGCACCACGTATTCAAACGGCCCACAGCGCCGTGTTTGATCTACAATTCGAAAGGATCCTAACTTGTTTCTGGTGGTGTCTTACCTGGGACGTCTCCGTGTTGGCAGCCGAATCCCCAGACACTACCAGAGCCAGTTTGCGTGGCTAAAGGTTTCCATTTCTCGATGCATAAACCCCGTGCGGGCTGGCCGAAGAGCTTTGTCTACGTTCGATGGGACTTCCGCACTTTTTTTTGTGATTGTCTGAAAGGAGAGGACGACAGAGACAACAACAATGCTCTTACCCCTTATTGGCCTCAGTCACGATCCTCGTGGCCATTGTCGCCATTGCTGCCGTTTCTTGACGGACATGCACAGTCCCTATTGAGTGTAGGGAAAGAAGCTGCTGTCGACTGCATCGTCCTGAGGTTATCTACAGTACACGTTTCACAAGTAAACCCCGTGTCTCATGCAATGATTCTTTAGCGGGAAGGGTAGGTGTGAATGAACCTATATGGTGACGATGGCTGTCGAAGTCAAATCAAGACAGTGTCGACAGATGTGCCGCGAGATATCGGACCTATTATTTACATCCTGGGGCTCAACCACCACCTCGTGGAGGGTATTGCCATGTACGAGCCCTCCCGGGGGTTTCCTCCTGGTAGGAGCTCACTCATCTCCCTTGTCCTTGCTTACGATATGAAGCTCATGAGTACCCTCGTCTAAGATATCCTGCTGGTACACTGCAACGTGGTCGGCATCCTATATTTCAGCATTTGAGTCAGCATGGACAAAACTCATCGGAGTGGACACCAGCAACTGACTCCAAATATTGCTCCTATCTCCTCCAGTGCAAGGTGCCTGGTATTCGGAAAGAAGAAGAACACGATGATCATCGCAAGGCCGCTGATGATGATGAAGGGCAGATAGTATTGCCAGCCGACCGTCCTGGTTGTCCACGGGTGTTAGCAAAGAGACAGCGTAGGTAGAAGACCGTGAAAACTTACGCGAACGCGGTTGGTGCGGCCCCAAGCCATGCAGTATTTGCCAGTGCGTGGGTGACCATGGCAATCAGATATCCATTGGACCGCAACGGGGTCGGGAACGCTTCGCCGATCCAGACGAAGAGCATCCCGTCCAGGCATGAGCCATAGAACCAGGCGTAGATGAAGAACATAGCAACTCCGGCCTCCAGCCCTGCTCGATTATCGGATCCGGTCGCTGCGATGTTCTTGATGATTGCAGCCTCAGCCACGAGGGTGGCAAAACACCCAGCGAGTCCGGTGGCGGCGTACCCGGGCCTGGGAAAGCGATCAATCAGGAATGGCGCGCAGATGTTCGCGAACCAGGTGACGCTCATCCAAATGCCATTGAAGAGAAGCTGTTTGGCCGATCCGTAACCCAGAGAGGAGTATAGCAGCGGACCATAATCTATCGAGGATGTCAGCAGGAACCGAAAAGCATGAGCGTTGGCAAACCGTACTGGCGATCACAAGGATGCCTGAGCCGACGGTCATGAAAGGCCACACCACGGCAAAGATTATCCTCTTCCGATTCGGCCAGCCGCTCCTCCACATGCCCAGAAACGATGTGTCGAGGCCCCGTTCTAGCTCGATCTGGCGCGTAATCTGCTGGTATTCGATTTCGGCCAGGCTCAGGGAACCGGGCGCCGCCTCGGTCGAGTGGAGCTGCCGCAGAATCCGATGAGCCGCATCGCCCTGGTTGCGGAGTATCAACCAGCGAGGAGATTCGGGAAGGAAGGAGACCACGGCGAGGAAGAACACCGGGGGGGCACATTGGATGGCTGGAGACCACAGGTTTCTTCAAGTCAGCAATTTTCAAAAGACTCCCTGTCCCAAAGGCCAAAACCTACCGAGGATGGGTCTGAAAGCGGGCACGGAGCCCGAATAAAAGTAAAACCCGTAGCCAACCCACGCCGTGGCGAAGTATCCCGCGATGAGAACCACGGTGTGTGTATCCATGAGTTGCCCACGTTGACGGGGTGGCACCAGCTCAGCCATCCACGCGGGTGTACCGGTCAAAACCATATAGCCACTGGTACAGACGGGGATGGTTAGCATTCTGACCATCAATCTCGCGGTGCGGTCAAGGTGTCCTGATACTCACGCAATTCCACAAAGAAACCTTCCTACAATGAACATGGCGACGTGCACCGAGCCTGCTTGCAACGCACCAGAGACGGCGACAATGATGGCGGCTTGGATCTGGGAGTTCTTCCTGCCCCAGTAATCCGACGCCCAGGCGCCGTAGATAGACCCGAAAAACCCACCCACGTAGTACATGCAGACACAGGCTCCCAGGAGCTCATCGCCGTTCGAGGTGCCGGTGAGCTTGAAGTATTCCAGAAACGTGGGCTGACCGGTGATGGTGCCAATCACGGCAGCACTGTAGCCGAATGACAGCGACGACAACGAGATGCCGAGGACAACCAGAAGGTTGTACCAGCCAAACTGGCGGTGCGAGGAATGCATGATCGTCATCGCCCTGGCTCGTCGATTTCTCGGGACTCGATAGGAAAGCAGAAACACAATTTTCAAATACGCGAGCTCTTGCAGAGATATTGACTGCTTGGTGAGCTTGACCGTGGTCCTTTCCTTTTAAACCCTCCTAATCGCCTTCACACTCGAGAAACTCCGTTCCAGATTGCGGAGTGAAGCCGTGGAGATTCAATTCCGAAGCCGTGCATTGATTGGTAATTAGAAACAGAGATGATTGACTTGGGAATTGTGTCCCTCGGTCTCTGCCTCTTCTGTACGGCTCAGACGGCATTTGAACCATGCCTCTGTCTGCCATTTCTGTGTTCTGTTGAATTGATCTTGCGCCAGCACCCCTACACAGTAGGAGTATCTTCAAGGTTTAAATGTTGCTAGCGTTCTGAGGTTTAGTGAACTTGACAGAGTCGCGGATAATCGACCCACACAACCGAGCCAGTGCTGCAGTAGAGACAATTGTAAAACTTATCAATATGATGGTTTGTAGTTTCTCATTGAGCATTCGACTGCCATATCAACATTACATCCCACTCAGGGGTGCTGCAGGGCAATACCCGAGCCCACATCGCCACGGGAACACGGCTAGTGAGTGGAGCGGCTCGACGAATAGAAATTGTCATGCACTATTCTCAACCGAGGTATATACTTCATATCGCCCCGCCTTCTGCACGAAGAAGGATTAGCGTGAGAGCTACTGAGAAAACAGAAATCCACGGAAAAGCCTCAAAGTCTCTCCTTGCGCCTCTCTCGTAGCAAATCCCGCCACGATCTTGCACCCCATCCTCCTCGTGATCAACTGGCTCTCAATGCACGGCAAGGGGCAACGACAAGCTCCTCTCTCCCGGATCTTTCTCCCGGATCTTTCGGCATCTCGCCTCTCAGACTGGGGCTGTTGCAGGCGACACCGCTGCCCTTCCAGAAGCCCGGCTGATGCATCGTCGAGAATGACTCCTTCTTCCTCCTCGGCTAGCCTCTGGAGATGAGAGGAGATGACCTGCGCCTGCTGGAGATTTTGAGGCCGTGCTCGGGTTCAAGTTCGTCTTGGAGAGTGTGCATCGACGAGGCCGAGAAGCCGAAGGATGTGAGTGAGTCGTAGTGAGCCATTTTGGACAGATCGCTCTCATACCGAATTGAACCACCATTGATTCTTTCTCCGGAGCGTGGTGTTTGTTCGTGGTCACATGTGTAGTGGACCAATATATCATATATAGTCCTTGGCGGTAGTAGTCTGGTATAAATCTGGACTTAAAACCCCTTCGCCTCCTCTTATTCCACTTCCCCTTCTCTACCCCCTCCTCAATCATCATCCCCATCACTATCACCACCACCACCATCACCATCAGCAGCAGCAGCAGATCAGCCACACCTCTCAAACTAAAGATCCACCGCCTCCTTCAAGCACACCGCCCAAACACGGCGACGTGTCCACGCAGCAGACGCCACCACCGCCAAGCCCTTCATCCAGATGTCTGAGGCGCCAGGTGCTAGGAAGAGCACGGACTCGCGCCCTCGGTCGGCGGCGTGGTGATCGACCATGACCTCCTCCGATCCAGTCTTCTCGGTTCCGGTGTCCCGTTCGACGAGGCGGCCAAAACGCCCACCGGCTCCAGTTGGACGCGCGCCGACCAAAGGCTCCCAGCACACTCCTCAGAAGCCGACACTTCCTCCCCCTGTCCTTCAATGCTCGCTGTCTTCTCCGTCCCGCAACCCCCACACAGAGAGTGCTCGCTGTTCATCGTCCATTTTGCTCCCAAGCACCACCCCACAATGACCTTCGCTCCCAAAGAAGCGAAAACGCACGCCCGGAGAAGACGCACAAGGACAGCGAGACCAGGAGAAAGCCATCTCACTCGCGACAGGGCGGTGTCCACGACGCTGGCGACGGGCAGTCGATTGGGTTTGGGAACAAAAACCCTCTCTGGCGAGGACTCTGCTGATATAGCTGCATTCTCAACCCCTGCTCTTGAAATTGGAGGTACCGGTATTGCTGGGACCACTGGTCGTGAAATTACGCTTCACCCCTTCATTTCTGACATCCAGGAGAGTCCAGGAGGGGATGTGCTGAAGGCGATGGTAGTACAGATTCGCTATTTGTGAGAACCACCCAGAATGGCAAAGGAGACACCCTTGTTCGGGGATTTCAGGTGTTTCTTGTCAGTTAAAAGATCGTTCACGTCGACTCCTCCCACCACCGCATATTGCACAAAGGCCGTGTTCATGCCTGAAGCCTCGATCAGCAGCTGCTCCAGTCGGCTGGACATCAACTAACTGGAGGACCTCGACTTGATCATTCTATTACACGGAGGAGTCGAGTCGTGGGAACCACCATTCACTGCGCTCCGGTTCTTGGTGCACGGCATGGGGGGAGCAGGGTCTGGTCTGGACGGAGCCCGACGCCCGCAGATCCAAGACAAGATCGCCGGGCTCGAAATGTCATCCTGGGCCTGGACTCAGGAGTTGGCATGCTGCTGCCAGACGTCTTGGTGGAGCTATGGATCGGAAGCGAGGCGGGCAGTTTTACTTCTCGCAAAACGTCTCCAACGGACATGGAGGAGGAGCATAGAGTCGAGTGCTAGGAGAGAGCGTCAGACATCCCATCAGACAATCCATATGACACAATCCTTTGGGGATTATATATCTGTCTGCTGCTGCGGCATTTGAGGAATGAAACGCCACGGTCCGGCTGCCGGCTGCCATCCACCGTGTAAAAGGAGAACCAGCCGCGTTGCACTTCTGCCATTCTGTTCTGCCTCTTCCTTGACCTGCTTTCGCTTCGGTCCTCGTGACCTCGCGGATGTGACTCTCACCCTTCGGTCTAGTAGATGGGATAGAAAGTAGAGAGTTACTAGGGTCCGCTTGGTCTCCTGGAGAATCGTCACTTACCGACTCTACTACTTCAACCGGGCTTTTTCTTGTGTCAGAGCTCAGCATTCACCACCGCCAATCGTCATCGGGGGTTATCAAAGGTAAGGTCGACGACAATTACCTACGGGGTAGCATACAGCGCTGAAAGCTGGAAAGGGCTCATGGCCCACTAGCACTGAATGCAGTACAGTTTTGGTTTGGGCTGTCTAGTCGCGGGAAGCCGGCACTCCGGAGGACAGGTTGGAAAGATATATCGAGGAGAGAGAACTGCGTCCGCAGGGTATCCAAGCCGGGGGAAGTAGACAGGCTGAAGATGGATGGGCTCTCGCTATCGATGATGTAGTCTATGCTGTCGTTGTCCTTGACGCCGTGGATGGCTCCTCCTGACTCGTCTGTAAATGGCCAGACTCTCTCATCGAAGCAGGGTGAGCAGGGTGATAGTCTCGCCCTCTTTTGTCTCACCAATTCTGAGGAAACAAGCCTAGAAGACAATATTAAGGCTCGCCTCGTGGCATTAAGACACCTTAGGATTATGCCGGCGGTGGCCGGTTGACCTTAGTATTCATTTTTAGCGGCTTCAGCCTAAATTACCGCAGCTTGGCCGTGGACGAGCTCCCGTGAGAGTACCACGAAGTCATGGCAGTCGAACGAGAGTGCATCTTTGGCATCGCATAGCCGATACGGGACCGGGTCTCTCTGAACTGTCCTCGAAACGTGAGTGCTGATGCCTCATACGCTGCCATACCAGACGCAGAGCGGACAGCGCGCAACATCCGCGTGACCGTGCGTCTCGACCAGGTGGTGGAGCATCTCTTTATCGTCGTTTTGGCTTCCGCAACTTCCGAAGACACGCACTCCGAGCAGGCAAAGAGCTGCTCGGAAGATAGGTCGCGGTATACCACCTGTAGTGCTTGATGGCGTCGGTCTGGAATGCTGGAATGCTGGAATGCTGACTCTGTAGACAAAGTAGTCATGAGCAGCCGCGCAACCCCGAGCAACCGAATAGTCCGATGAAGGCTCGTCGATAAGATTTGGTGCGTGCAGCTTGCCGTGGACAGTCTCCATATGGTTTCTCTAATCGGAGAGGCTGCGAGTAGTACGCGGAGGGAAGCCGAGGCGATCGCATTCTGGATATTGGAAAGGCGCGCACTCAGGGACCTCGCCATCGATATCAAACGGTGTTTGCCCATCGAGTATTTCCACACCATTGCGGTGTATAGATAATAGGCGGATTGGTATGAAGACGCAGTCTCTTGTGCCTCATCCACCTATTGGTGCCGTGGAATGCAATCGCCTTTCGGCGAGATCTTTCGAGGCCTCGCAGTACCTGAAACACTGGACTGATTAGGGTCTAGTATATTCGTCATCCGCAAACGGAGCGATCTGATTGGCGGAACGAGGCCGAATCTCCGACCTGGTATGCAGCCCTGATAACACTGTTTTAAAGGCATGCGCAGCTCTCAAGGTGGAAGCGGAGGAGGGACACCAGCGATTAGAAAACCTTTGGGTGCGAATTGACATGAACATATTATATTTCCAGCCAAGGAATTGCAAAGTGGCCAGCCACCGATATTCCCAATCAAGTTGGTGGCCTTGATTTTGCCTGCTGCTACTTCAACTTCGTAGGCTTCTCTTTCCTTCTATACTCCGCATTGATTGAAACCCCGTTACAAAAGAAAGACCTGTCTGTGACATTCATCGACCGACCACAACCATACCTCCACTGATTGAAATCCCATTCAAAAGAAAGACCTGTCAGATTCGTTGTCCGACCACAACCATAACTCCATTGATCAAGACCCCGTTCCGGAAGGCTTGTAAGAAGGGTCGTTCTCCCCTGCCCGATTTCTGCTTTCCCTAAGCCAGCGGCGGCACCTTGAGAGAGCCAAGGTTTGAAGGGAGGCCTTGAGTTCCGTTCGGATTCTGTCCCAATCGAAGGATGTCTCTTGATCACCATCGATCATGGAGAGAAAATCGCGGAGTCGACATTGAAGAGATGAGTTTGTTGCAGCAGGAATGATATCCATTCGATGGCCTCTTTTTCGCCTTGGTTCTCCAGTTCCAGGGTGGCGAGTCCAAATCTCGACAAAGGCTGTGATCTCTCCTACCCACTGATGTCCTTTGAACGTCACTGGGCCGAATTCTCCTTCCACAGAGAAGTCCTTTTTGAGAATCTCATCCCCGTTCTGAGGGATATTGAGTTCTTCACAGAGATCGAAGTCGAAATCGAGTGGGCATCGATATGTTGGACTTTCAGTGATATTGACGAGGAAAACCATAGAACATGTCGGTTGACCAATAAGTAAAAGTCGAATGTCTTCCTGAAGGAAGTCATAATTTTGGGAGAAGCCAACTTGAAGAGCCCATTTTAGGTCGTCTGTCTCAGCATTTTCGTCTTCCTCAAAAATTGCAACATCTGGGACTTTCATTGAATCTCCATATTCTTCTTTGAATCCATCTAGGTCCAGATTTGTGTAACATCGAATTTTCTCTTCAAGACTTTTGGGAAGGACTTGTTCGAATAGACGATTAAGGTGTTTGTTGACAAGTCTGACTATCGTTTCGTGTAGCCGATGAGGCATAGCGTAAATTTTGAGAGTTGATGTGGCGGTGTTGTATGAAAATCTAGGCCACCTATGAACTGTAGTCAGTAAAACATTCTTTGAATCAAGAAAGGACGCCAGAAGGGAGAGAAGAATATGAACATGGACTTACTTGTACCTTTCTTCAGACCGCGAGCCGTCAAGATCGAACTCCTCACGTAGATGTGACCACTCACGCCCAGATATCCTGCAGATGAAGACCTTCTCGGGGTCGTAGTCTGGGGCGGTCAATTGCGGGTTGTAGAGTTGCTGTAGATATGTACGCGCTTGCTCGATGCCAGTTGAGGACTGTTGTGTAGCTGCTGTGCTCTGCTCGGGTTGGGAAACGAAAGGATAATCTGAGATCTGTTAACGACTGGAATGGAATTGGAAGAGTGTAAAGGTATTCTGACTGACCATGGCGCTGAGATATAGGCGAGCCCGAACTATCCAGACTGCCTTCTGAATCCATGCTTTGAGGCATTGAATGAAGCTGGAAGATCTGGCAGTGACTCAAGTCTCGTCTTCAGACAAGAGGGCAGTCTCGCCCTTGGATGAGAGAGAGACAAGGGACAAAGGGGAGCTCAGAGGTGGGTGGAAAAGGGTAAGGTAGGAGTAGAGCGAATAAAGGGACAAAGGACGAGTTCAGTGAGCTACTTATAGCTCTGGAAGGGGTCCGAGCGCGTGGCAGATTGTTTCATTCCTGACGACACTCATTCCTGGCGACATTCGTTCCTGGGTCGCAGCGTTAGTATTCCGTGCCCGATTGACACCAGCCCACACCAACCTCGGCAATTCTGAGCGCCCAAATTTTGGTACCGGTCGCCTTTGTTCGAGACAGACCTCGGCGCAGTCGCCTCTTTGTATAGCAACTCCTTGGTACTTGGCGACGTTTCAATATGACATCGACATCGGTACATTGCTGAGACAACTGTAAAGGAGAGGGGAGAGGTGTAGTAAGGAGGGTGAGGGTGAGCTAGCTCGGAGCCGAGGTTGAGCCGGGCGCGGGCCAGCCAGCCTGAGCAAAAGCGGCGCAAGGCCATGTGCCTGCGTCGAGGTTCCGGCGAGGAAGCAGTTGTTTCCTGTCGATGCGGCCACGCTGAAGAGGATCACGGATCGGTTTGGTCAAGAGCTCGACGAAGTTACGTTCCCGTCTCATTTGAGGGCCGTGACTGTGAACACGAAGCTGCTTAGAGGGAGAAAAGGGTCTCATCGACTATCGAAAAGTTGTCGGGTGGACTGGGCTGGAAAATTCAATAGGCTGTTTGTTGGTGGGCACTCCCCATAGAGTGCGCAGCGACAATATGGGCATGTTGCGGAGAGAGGAGAGTAAATCGCCTTCCAAGCTGTCGTCGTCGCGGAAATCTGGCGTGTCATCCAGGACTCCGCCCAACGCAGGCATCTACCCGCTAGCGTTGCTGCCTATGGTGCATCAGATGCTCTGTTGGAAGGGGAGAACATCTTGACCGTATGACCTATGGTCCATGGGCTGTGGCTCTTGACATGGATTGTGGGATTTGACGTTGAACCTTTTGCCGAGAGGTGGATGCACGCCGTGTACCAAACAGAGTCATCTCGAGTCTCCGAGCGTTGATTCTCCGGCCAAAGCTGCTCTGATGGCAGAATGGACGAAACGCCTTTGGAAGGTGAAGGGCTCTGCGGAAGAATCTGGCCCAAGTTTTCTAGAGACCAACATTGGTACCTCGCGGATTGACGCCCTCTCGCGCGCGCAGCAGCAGCAGCGGTCCAGCTTCAATCTCTCGAACGACGACGACAATGTGCCCGATCCCACCGCCATCTCCGCTGCAAAGCAGCGGTCGCTAGGTGCCAAGAAGAAGCAGATCGAGGCACTGGAGTCTGGAAATCACAGGGCTGTCATTGAACCAGCCTACTGAGAAGTTGAGTTGGTCAGCACGGTCTTTTCTGGGAGTGGCCTGGGCCCTTCCCAGAAATATAAGGTCGTATTTCCTGTCTCCCGGGGCAGCGCTCGTAGTAGGTTTGCCAATTCGCCCCATGAAACCCATGCCGCTGCAGGCGCCATCAAGTCCTGCGGTAAGATGTAAAAATGTGCGGTCTCCAAGACATCAAGCGTAAGTGTGCTGGCAGCATTGGGCCGGGAAACCGTCGGAAGGAATCTGAAGGCTGCAGCGGCGATCTTCCTGGCTCATCCAGACTCCAACACGGCCGAAGGGCGCTGAGAAGGTCTTCGAAAGTGGCGCCCACACTCTGGACCATATTGGTGACTGACTTGGCATCTTTAGTTCTATGTAAAGCAGGCAGAAGGCTGGACGTGGAGGAGAACAAGGCTAACATGCTCCCGGACAGTATGTCCATCAGCCTCAAATTGTCCAAACTGCGGAAAGAGTCAGTCACGTCGACAGCCACAGTCCAGCCACAGGAGGGCGCCTCAACCTCAACGCCACCACAGACGTACGCAGAGGGGAGTTGCCGGAAATAATTACCACTCTGTGCCAATCTCGACCCGCCATTCCATGATTTCCATCGACCGACACTAACGTGCACTCCTGGAATTCCGGATGGCTTCCCACGGTATTTGCTCCCCTTCCATCGTGCGAGCGCCGATTGAGTCTTAACGCGTGCTTAGGGGTGCTGCGCAGCAACTGCGTCACGATCTACGCGGGAGAATGAGATTGCCGATTCACCGTTCACGAGGCCGTTCTTTCGACGTCGAGCTCACCATCGCTTCAGAAGCTAGTGGCGCTAGGCTGAGCGGAATCATCAACCAGGTGTATTGATAGGAGGCACACAAGCTCCCAGACGGTTGAACGAGTCCTGACATGGCTTCATTGTCGATACTACCAAGATCCGGACCCAGTACCACAAGCGGTTGGAAACCCGGATGAGACAGGCAGCGGAACCCATACTGAAGCAGAAGAAGAAGAAGAAGAAGAAGAAGAAGAAGAAGAAGAAGAAGAAGAAGAAGAAGAAGAAGAAGAAGAAGAAGAAACAGAGGACAATCAACCCGTGGGACAGAGGAATGAAGGTGTCGACGAAACACCGGTCGCAGCAGGCGAGTTTGACGATGCACCCGCGCCCATTGATCTAGTAGTTGAGCCAGAGGATCGGGTGGTTCTATACACAGCGCGATTCTCCTACTTGGAGCCATGACTCGCCCATCTGTTTGCAAAGTACGCATCCCTCCTGCATGGAAAAGCCAGTGGTTTTATGGTGGAGTGGCTGCTGTCAATTTCGACAGTGCCATATCGGATGGTATCAGCAGGGCGAGGAAGAGAAGAGCCTGGAACGCAAGTACGACGAAGAAAGATCAAGCCAGAAAGATCAAGCCAGGTCTATCGGCTTCCAAGGTCCACAGGTCATCAACTCCGGGGCCCAGTCCCCGGCATGCCTTCAATCCCGGACTCGACGGGAAGATCGGCGGCTTCGAGTAGTGAGCCAGGTGCCCACGGAGCCTACGAGACTGGCATCATGGTCATCTGGGAATGATGGAAAGTCATGCCGTGGAACTGGGCATCGTCATGCAAGTCGTACGTCAGTCGAGGATTGGCATAGGCGAGGCTGGGCTGCTGCGGCTGCGGTTATTGATGGCGCTGATGTTGTTGTTGTTGTTGTTGTTGTTGTTGTTGTTGTTGTTGTTGTTGTTGTTGTTGTTGTTGTTGTTGTTGTTGTTGTTGTTGTTGTTGTTGTTG
>NW_015622545.1:1531698-1675552 GCF_000835495.1 Cladophialophora immunda
TTGTTGTTGTTGTTGTTGTTGTTGTTGTTGTTGTTGTTGTTGTTGTTGTTGTTGTTGTTGTTGTTGTTGTTGTTGTTGTTGTTGTTGTTGTTGTTAGAGCACCATTTATGCGAAGGCGGGTACTGGATATACAGACCAGGAGCTGGTAGTAAACCCTAAGCAAGCTTTGACTCTCTGGTCAAACATGGTCCAGTGCCCGACCGATTTCTTTCTAGATAATCTTTCTATAATACAAAACCATTAATAAGTGTTCCCATCCCTTTTCTTTCGCGCCTTCGAGTTGGGACTCTGCACTGGACAGTTCAGCTCCTCAACTGCTTCTTCTCGTTTCATACCTCCGTCCAACATCCACCATATTCGCAGTGGTTGCCTTTCGTTCTGGAACCAGGCAAGCACTCGGTAGTACTCTGCCATATGGTCTCTGCTGGAATTGAGAGTGCCATTCGGTGCGAGGGTCCGCTCAAAGCGTTCAATATTTTTCGCAGAGACGGCATCATAGGAGATATCGCCTCGTATGTCTTGCAAGCCGGCACCAGCCTGCTCATATTGGCGTTTGGAGCGTCAATGTATGTCTCGCGCTGATGTAGGCGCGGAATTGCTATCGCCCTACGCCAATGCGAGCCAGATGTTAGATGTCACCCAAGGCAATATGGGAACCAAGCGATACCTTATAGAAAGATTTGGCAGGCATTATCAAGGGTCAGAAAGTAACGCGATGACTGAATTGATTGCAGACCCGGTGTCTTTCGTCCCTCGCAATGAGTCATGCCGCGGATCACTGAGAAGTGCTGTGGCAGAGACATATTCGACCACCCTCGTCATTCGTTCAGAGAAAACTTGCATTGGAGAAGAAGCCTCTCAACCCATTCCTGGGCGAGCTGTTCCTGGGGAAGTGGGACGACGAATCCGGCGAGACGTCGCTGGTCTCGGAGCAAGTCAGCCACCAGATCCTGAGCCCCTTCTCTTCCGCCGTGGCCCTCCGGCGTAACAAGCCTCGACAAAAGGGGCGATTCGCCATGGGATGGGTTACTGAAGCTGCCAACATGCTAGTTTATGGCGTTGGCACGCGCTGTGCACCGTTGGATATGGATCCTTTGTAGAGCTACCATCTTATGGCGGGAAGATTCTGTTGTCCTGGCGCCAATCACTGCGCGGTGGTCTGAACGTCCGCCCTTCCCTGCTTCCCGATCTGCAAGGCCCGGCGCCGATCCAATGGGCCATCATGAGCCATGACCGGGCGGAGGAGGACCGGCCTGTCGCTGCAGACCCTGCACCCGACCCGCTTCGACGAGGAGATCGTGCTCTATCAGACGCCGCCTCTGGGCCTGGACTGGACATTCCGCGCCCCGACGAGATCACTGACGAAGAGCTCAAGGGTCCCGGAGCTGTGGGTATCATCACTTGCGCCAAAGCCACCAGCGTCTTGTGTGCCAGCCTTGCCACTGCCCGAATCGGTAGAAGACGAGCTAGAAGGTCGCATACAACATCTGGAGCTCCAGGTGCAGGAGCGCGATCGGGAAATTCAGACACTGAATGAAAGCCTGAATGACCACATCGACAGGGGGTCGTGGTCTGAACAAGAAAGGAAGGTGACGCTGAAGGGCTACTTCGGAGACAAATAGGAATGAATGTATGATTTCATGTTCCTTTCTTTCGATCCTGTATCTAAGAGAGAGCCCTGTAGCTCTCCACCGGTAACTGTCGCCCTGTCAGCCTCTTCTCTAGATAGTCCATACCGAAAACTTCATTCAGCCACGGATTAATGGTCAATATCCGCCGACCCGCCCATCCCACCAACCCCCAACTCTAAGCGTAGTGAGATATCCCAACTGCGTAGATCCGTCTACCATTATGTCCCCTTGGTCAAGGTCATAAAGGATCTTATCAATATGACGACCAGCGCCACTCAAATAGAGTACACGCGCAATGGCGGCGTGTACGGCAAGAAATCGTGCAGAAGGGGGGTCGATCGTTTTGGCGCCAGTGGTGAAAAGAGTGCGGCTCTCGATAGAAAGGATAGAACGGCGTACGAAATTGTCTCGTACGGGATCGATTCGGTATGCATACAATTGATTGCCTTGTCGTTCGAAATAGACCTGAAAACGGCTGAACAATCGGTGGAACCGCATTGTTAAAGTGATTGCATTGCGTGTTCGATCGATATCACTGCCTTCGATTAGACGCACCACACCATCATCGAACATGTCCAGAATTGCAAGGGCCTTCCTTTTGGATTCGTCCTGTAATGAAGAGTCAGTCGACGAACAGATTATCCACTGGGCGTTGACGACGAATCCAGAGATTTTGTCCAACAGGTGATACCGAACATACTACTAACTCCTGTTCCCCGCTCGAGAAAGTAGTCAATGAGTGAGGAAGAATATGTGCCACCTCTAGTGTCGTGAATGTGTTGCTCTTATTCCTCAACGGGGTTCCCTCGTCATCTTGGGCCCCATAAGTGCCGTCCTGGAAAATGCGACTCGTTGCCTCATCGCAGTCGAACGAGCGTGATATGACACAGCGGTGATGATCACGTACAAGACAATCTCTTCTTAAATTGGCTAGCCGTCGGGTAGTTGCCGCGAGGAGATGCGCGCTTGGGAGATCAGTAAAGGCGGCAGGTGAAGGTTGAGCAGCTTTTCTCGCCGAGGCTCTCACTATTGAGTATGTTAGCCATTATCAACTTCAAAAATCACCCGAATCTGCTTACAAGGCAGAAAGAAGTTCTCAAAAAGCGTCTCCGCAAATGCAATCAATCGTGGTCCATATTCGGAGGCAGAGATCGACTCACTCGGCAACGCGTCAGCCGGGATCTTCGTATGCTGGAAAAAGAAACACAGGAAATTGTTTCTCGACGCTTCTGAGCGCGCCTGTTCGTAGGTAAGTCGGACGAGGGTGACCTGCTTGTATGGCCTGTGATTTTGCACAGGTTCGCACGCTGCGACGACTGCGATGAATACACGGGTTTGCTGTTGTCGTTAGTCAGAACTAAGCCTCGAATGGGGCGCAAACAGGTCAATCACTACCTCCAGCGACGTGGGGCGCCGATAAGGGGCTGAAGGAGTCGCCATATCAAGTGCTACTGCAGCAGGTGGTGGTGTTGGGAGGAGACATGCGGGTCGCTCATATTCAGTGGCGTCTTCAGTCTGCCAAATTGAGAAGGTTTAGCGATGAGCCATCCGAGCGTGGCTGCGCAACCCCCAAGACTACCAAGTGTGCCATGGGCAGCGTGAGCACAGCCCTGAGTCCGGAATGATCCCCCAAATCACTTCGCCCCTGCTGACCCAAGCCTCATTTCCCCAAAGACTACGCGTCTTGTGCCCAGCTCCGATCATTGGGTTCATACCTCACGACGTCCGGAGCACTGCACTAGCCGAATCCCCCCTCAATCTGATGCTACAATGCAGTCATCAGAAAGCTCTGCTGAGATGCAACAATCCCGGACAGAATCGACCGGCGATGAAGTCACGCCGAGGGTCAAGGCTCAGCAGAAGCCGTCCCTCTCAGCTGCTGTCCCGTACCAACCGAATGAGATGCTCCTCCTCTATGACGAGGATGAGAAAAAGGGGTTCAAGCTACAGGTGTTACGTCTACTCGAGGGTGGGAGAAATGAAGGGTTCACCATGTCATGTTGTATGTTGGTGAGAGTGGTGGACGCAGCCGGTACCGCTCTGGAGGGCCAGGAATACGTCCTCAAAATATTCGACTTCAAGCTCGCACACGTTCTGAGAAGTCAGTATGGCTGCGGGAACTTCACCACCGTGCGGAGCGATGCAGTGAACAATCTTGCTCATGCACCACAGTTTGGCGAGCTCTTGCATCAATGGCGTCAACCAATTGATGTGGCTACTTGCGAAGACAGTCGTACAGTGAAATTCCTTCTGGAGAGAGGATGGACGATCTCAAAGTTTGAACTCGTGCATTTCGCTCTCCACGAGGATACTCGGCGTGAAATCCAAACTGATGAACAGTTTCCTTATCGACAGATTTCTGTTGCAGAGGCGGAGGTATTTCTGCTGCTTGCACAACAGGAACAGTATTCCATTCACCGAAAGATATTTTCGGGCATTCGAGGACTCGGCGGATTTCCGTCTTTCGTCGCTGGTGGGAGACTACGAAGACCAGAGGCCGAGCCGACATCAGACAAATTGGCCCTGGTACTCACACAATATCCTGCCATCTTAATGTCTCTCGTGGCAGGCGTTCCACTGCACCAACTCCCCAAGGACGATATGACAGATGATGACTGGTACAATCTACACATGAAAATTCACGAAAAGATGGTGATGCAGCTGTGGAGGGAAGGCATCCAGCATGGTGATGTGAGGTCTTCCAATGTCCTGATAGATCTCACTCATTTCGAGGTCAACCTGATTGATGTGGGGGCTTTGAAATTCCTGGAGACGGCAGAGTCTGATGACTCGAGACCTGGCCATCTCCCCACTCAATTCGACTGCGACCTTGAGGACCATGTCAACCAAATGATTTTGAACATTGCCCCTCGCTCATACAGTACGTCAACGAGAGCCAGTATGGTTGCGACTATGCGCTTCCGAGCCTTCATCTGCTCTGGTAATGAATTGGATACGCTGTTATGGTCATTCATTATGGAGAGTCTTTGGTCAAGCGTGTCCCTGTCGCGGCACTCGCACGACTTCCATCTCGTCGCCGAGGTTTTACGACACGGTCGCCGGATGATGGACCATGAATGGAAGCATATCGATGGGTGCCAAGAATGGCATTACCGAGCTGTTATCCGCCTTGCAAGACTTTTCTGCACACCTTCAGAATTCCACGCCCATCGTACGCTAGAGCGGTTTCTCCAGCACGAGATGGGATCCAAGTCGGAGTTGTGGCAAGATTGTCTCTGGCATAGAGAAGATCTTCAATCATCTGACATCGAGAACCTCCTTCATCACCGCGTCGAGTCAGAGATGAAACGTTCCATTGAGCTACCGACTTTGGGTTGAGATGCTTCCGAAGATCGACAACAATTATGTCGAAATTGGAGACGATGAAGCCTTCCGCGACTTCATGGTCTCCGACGCATGGCCTTGAGAAACAATGGCCAGACTACCATAATGTCCAATTGGGCCAATGGATGGTTGCACTTACCTACCACTAGTAAGGACTGTTGACAGCGGCTATAATTGTACTGTCGTGACTGGCCTCCAAATCGTCTGACGACATGCAACGAAATCGACTTTTCAAAAGCGGCGCCACTGAGTGGGTGAGGAGGCCACGAAAATCTCCGGCGCCGACCGTTTTGCACCGACGGCTACGTCCTGCTTCGCAGTGTTCAAGACATCGACGCTCGAGCATTGACTTATCCCGTGCAGAGAACATCTTCCTTCCGCAATTCCGCCCTACCTACCGAGATATCGAACTGATGGACTCCGAAGCGCCGACGAGTCACTAGCCTACTCCTCTCTCCCTCCGCCCTTTCAGTCTACAAGGACTCTACGTAGCAAAGCAAACTTTGCGTTCCTTTGCTGGCCTGAAGAGTCCCTCTCCCGTCTACCGCTCCTGTATCTTCTTTTCACCCGATCTTGGGCTACCGGCGGCCATATCTACAAACACAAGCAGAGTTTGTCAGACGGATCAGGTAGTGTGATTTTCTATTTTCTCCTTGAGAGACGACATTACCATTCGGTGATGGCTGGTCTCTCCTCAACCTCCTTGGCACCAGAATCGATATCGAGGACAAATGGAGACAGTACGGGTTGCTGCGTCCGCATTCAACGGGCCATTGACATTTCGCCTTGTCGTACTGAATGGCAGAGAAAACGCAGGAAATACAGGCCCTTCCTCTCTCTCTCTCCAAGGGGTTTCAGACGATGCCGTGCTTATCGCAATTGGTGAAAAAGAGGAAATAAATAGCTACAATACATTATCCAGGCACGATGACGATGAGGAGTGAGCAAAGCTAGAAAGAAATTCTGGATACTTAACAGCCACAGCTGCGATATTGGGCCCGGGCATGCTAGGACTCGCGTAACAGGACTCTATCAGATTTGCAAGAATCCCATCCCAGGCGCCTCTACATCGCCTGTCCGTCTCCCCAGGTGAGTCTGGGCGCCAGGTGCATGTACATTCCACGTGTGTGCTCCGTAATTTTCGCTGTTGGAATTAGGTGCGGAGGATCAGCCAAACCAGGGGCTAGTTTGGCCAGACGAACACTTATACCTTGCTTGTAGTTGCGTTCTGCTAGGAACGAAGCATCCCCGAGAAGCGAGGAACCACCCCTGATGGTCAGGAACCTCCCTCGAGTGGCGTGATACTCAGGGATGCCACCGACGCGCGTGCCCCGATAAAGCACTATGCGAACTACTGGCGGAATGCTCCCCAGAAGACTGTCAAATTCAGTACAGAGTACTTCGTACATGCTCGGCGGTGACGTCGCCAAATAGATGGGGAATCGCGGAATACCGGGCTGCTCGGGCCCAAACACCTGGGTATTCTCCGAAGGATGGGAGGAAATAATACTCCGATCAGCGGAAATACATGGCAGACCATCCAAATCCGAAAGAGCGTTGTGCCTCAGCATCAGATCTTGAACGTACCTGGGCCGCCCGCTAAGCGAGCGGAGAGAGAGGCAAATGGCTTTGCGATACTGCACCTGCAAAGGGCCTTCACGTACGAAGCCGGCCTCATTCATCTGCCGTCCGACTTCGACGGCGATGAGCGCAGGACGGTCTGGATATTGTGTGACTTCAACGTCCGAAACCCAGTAGCAATGTAGCATGTGTGGACGAAATGCCCTGACAGTCTTGGAAAGCCATGTATAATCCGGAGCATCAATCCGTAGGTAGGTTTCTTTCTCCAGATCTCGACTTGGTGCCCCAATACGGTCGGTCGGTCGCTGGTTGTTTTAAACCGTACAGTTCGCGAAGTCTTTTGTCCTCATTGAACGTGATTCAGGGGAACATGATGCCGAAGTCGGCTTTCCATTTCGTTGAGCTGCGACTTCGACTGGAAGTCGTGCTGCTGCCAGATTTCGGTGCAGAACGCATGAGGGGATGGACGGAATGATATTGAGGTCTCGATGTAGAATCATCTTCAGGGGCTCAGTCATTAGTCGACGGTACAGCTGATGGACTGGAACAACTCACCCTGCGCCACAGGAGACTCGAACAACCCAACAGCAAGAGGACGTTCTGTCGGCGACGGAGTTCGAGTTATTGCGCTCACAAGTTCAGGCGCATTCCTGCGCTTCTTCGACAGTTGCTCTCTTTGGGTGTCCGTATGTACAGTTCGCGACTAACCGTGCTCGATGACCGTCACAGATGCTTCGATTGGAGCATGGGAGTTTTGGCTGAGCCATTCAAAAAGCCTACTCGATGTACAATCGACGCACTCGTCGGACATCACCACAGTGACGCTTCACCCGAGCCTTCAAAACGTTTCAAGCATGGCGCAGACAATGAGAAGGAGGGGAGAACTGCAAAGAAGTCAAGGTGCGCCTTGAGCATTGCTCGGCAATCCGCCCAAAACTAGACGCGGCTTTGCCCCGGCCCGCTTACCGCTCACGTGATGCTCCCAAAAGGCCTAGTGTGGGGACCCTAGTCGAAAGTATGTGGCACTCCTACCCTGGGCTGGGCGAGGTTAGCGCGCAGATAGTCGAGCGCTAGTCGCTTATCGAGATAGTCTTCATGCAAGCATTCAGCCAGTTTCTTCCAAGGTCCCCACACCACACTACAATGGCAAAAGATCCATCCACCCCGGGTTATTGAGCGAATGCAAGAATTGCCTGGCCGAGGATGTGTTGGGTTCTGCGAACCTGGTGGTCTAAATCGCTCGCGAGGATCGTCCGCCACATCATGTTAATGATGGAGGTGGCTGACACCCTGACGAAGAGGATCCATTCGGTATTTGGAAGGGTAGGGGAGGAGGAAGTGGGGCACATCTTGAGCAGGGACCTAAAAGTACCCCAGCAATTCACCGTCGGCTGGGATTATAAGTCGGCATTCGTCGTGTATTTCCCAGAGATTGTACCGCGTAACTTGATCGGCTTCTACTGTGACATCGCTCAGCAACACGAAAGGTTGGCGATGGTCCACCTGCAAAAGTTGAGCTGAATTGGAGTCCCCTTGTCAATACGGCCGAGCAAAGTCGACGGTCTCTTTGGGGCTGTCATGTGCAGTCGCCTAGTTATCAGACCCTGCCTAGCTACTAAAATGGAACTCTATTATCCTGAAAGTGCAGGGTTCATGGTTCAGTTGAGCCAAAGATTAAAGGCTGCTCGCTGTCTGAGCGCAATTTTCCCAACGTGAGCAGTTGGCAACCCTTTGTTAAAGCTACCTCCAAACTGGACAACTCATACTATCCTTGTTTCTCAAAGCTGCCTTCCACCGACTCTTTCTTCCGTCCCTTATCGCGTGAAGGCCATGTTTCACAAAGAACTCATTAATTCACTGCCCAAACAAATTAGTCTTTGCCTGGACCGCTTTTACTACGGCTGCCTTAGTCTCACTTTCTTTATAGCGATCGAGGCATTTGGATTCTCTTCGGGCTACGCTGCCTTAACTCGGGCTCAACTCCCTTAAGTCGCATTATGCGAAGAGCATTAAGTCTACGCCTGATCCCAGACTTCTACTTTCCAGTTTCCTCAACCAAACAACTTCGAAGCTGATTGATTCACCGTCCAAACAGACTGGCCTTTGCTAGGACTCCTTTTCTCATCCAAAACGCTACACCGCGCAGCAGTCAATCGCTAGCACTATGGCGACGCCTCAAGCAAACCAACCGCTGAGACTCCGCGAGCTACCTAAGGAAATGATTATGCGTATCATCCGCGACCGCACCCGCCCCCCAATCGCTAGCATCATGGCGACGCCTCAAGAAAACCAACCATTGAGACTCCTCGACCTACCGAACGAAATAATTATGCATATTATCCGCCTACTAGACGGTGACAGTTGGCCGCACAATCGCAAACACGTCAGAAATTTCCGCCGGACCTGCAAGAGAGTTTGCGAGTTGTCCGAGTTTGCCTTCTTCCGATTCCTCCACTCTCTCGATGTCATTCAATCTCGCCACCTAGATCTCATGCTAAACACACGGCCAGAACGATATAACCTAGTTAGGACTTTGGTTGTCTTCCCGCGTGTCCGATTGGCTACCGTTTGCACCGAGGAGATGATATGCTGCGAACACATGTTACACTGTCTTACCAAAGTCAATAGACTTCAAGCCCTACATGTACTAGGAGCCAAGGACCATGATCGAGAACTCTTCCAAGAGCTCAACTTCAAGCTCAAACATACTACCTTCAACGACTTGCGCGAATGTACACTGATTAGCTACCATCGCAATCCGATTTGTATCAACTCACTACTGAAGGCACCGAAACTGACTACCTTGAAAGTGTCTTGCGCTTTTCTCGATCCGGACGACCCAGTACCTCCACCTAATTTTACGGCATTGGAATACCTTGCACTCCTCGATTTTCAAACCATCGACGCAGAAAAACTCTCGTATATTCTTAGTGTACCCGCTGCACTACAGACTCTAGAGTTCTCAATCTGGCGTGAGCTCGAACTTCGCAACGACAATGAGTGCAAAACAATTAACGATTTGGTATCAATTCTAGCGACTCACCAACCGGAACTCAAGACGCTAAAGATACACGGAAGGTACCCGTATAGTGGTCCGCCACTCTTTCGGTATGCCGGACAACTCGATTTTATTCCACTTACCGGTTTGAAAGAACTCGCCTTCGCTAAAATGGGTAGGGCATATGTCGACTGTTTTATCAATCTGCCCAAAGGTCTTGAAACTCTTCGATTGCATGGCGAGATAGACCTTGATAAGTTATCTCTCATGCTCATCAAAGCATCTAAGGACCACAAAGTCACATGCCCACCCAATGTCAAGGTTCATACCAGCTATGGCAGAACAGTAATTCCCTTCTTTCACAAGAATCTCGGACCGCCGGATACCCGCAGGGAGCACATACGACGCAAGTCCCAGCTGATGGGTATTCATCGGTTCATGGCTAAATTATCAGCCGTAGAGATCTTGGTCTCTGAGAGAAATTTCTACTTCGAAAGACGGATACACGCGAGGGCGGAGCCGACCACAGGAAGCCTAGTCCACAGGCCGTACGAGGTGGAGGAGCTTTTCCATCCGGACCACCGTTCGGAGTTTGAGTTGTTCAACCGTGATTTTGGAGCATATCGTAACGGTGGATGGGAGCAAGACCATCCTATCACACGAGGATTGACCTCGGCGTGGGACTGACTTCTTCCCCACAGCCGGAGAGAAAGGTCACGAAGGAGAAGAGCACGAAAAGCAGAAGACCAGAAGACCAGAAGACCAGAAAGGGGAGTATGAAAGTTGGTGTTGTCAGAATACCCGGCGGGCAGAGGTAGGCAGCCACCTCCCGATCGGCAACGGCGGAAAAGTGCGGTTTACAAGTTCTTGCATAGGCCACGGAGTTACTCTTCGTTAAACGGGAATCATTGGGAAATAAGCAAAACTACCAAAAAAAGGGGGGGAGGGAATGGGAGGCTGATTGATTACTCGAAATAACCACAGAAATACAAAAAAAATTGAAAAGGGAGGCTGATTGACCGCTCGGAAGCAATCATAGAAATACTACCAAAAGAGAAAAGGGAGGCTAGGTGGACTGTTTTATTCATTGTATATGGATTCAGTGTGCCCTTGACTGGTTCTGCCTTAGTTTCCATTCCTTGTAATGTCTAAGATGTTTAAATTCTCTTTGGGATGAACTGCCTTTGTCTAGGCTGCCTTGATTTCGATTCTTTATAGTGTTCAAGGCGCTTGGATCTCTTTATACTGAACCGCCTTACCTGGGGCTGCCTTGATTTCCTTTCTTTGTAATGTTCAAGGCGTTTGGATCTCTTTACACTGAACTGCCTTATCTGGGGCTGCCTTAATTTACTTTCTTTGTAGTGTTCAAGGCGTTTAGTTTCTCTTTGGGCTGAACTGCCTCAAATCGCGTTGCGCGAAAACTATATATCTCTCTTCTATTCCTGGACGTCTGCTTTCCACTTTTCTCCACCACAACAACCGACTTTGAATCCAGCCTCAACCCCGGGTGCAACCTTTGACATCACCTTTCAAGCTTTATCCAAAACTATCCACGTCCAGCAATACCAAGGCAAGATGGCGCATGTTCCGGACTTGCTCCGCCACGTGGTGAAGCAGCAATTCATAACCTCTTATGCAGAGGAGGTTAGGAAGCAATTCACGGTGCGCTTCAGAATGAGATTCGACGAGAAATTTGGCCCGGCGTTCGAACCAAGATTCGACGAGATAACTCAACTTGTCTGGGACAAGACGGCCGAGGCCCTTCGTGATCAATTGTCGGACGATGTGCAAGAGCGCGTCTGGGACACGACCATGGACGAGCTCGAGGAAATGACCAAGGACGAAATGAGAAATAACCTGGAGAACTACCTCGACGAGGTTCCCATGGCCATGTTCCTCGGCGACCCGAGCCAGAGTGTGAGGGACATGGCGGTCTCGTCCGTGCTCCACCACATATTGCACGAAAAGTTCCACGAGAAGCTCGAGGGAGACTTCATAGCCAAATTCACAGCCATATTCGAACCGGCCTTCAACGCAGCGTTCCCTGAATTCTTCGACACCAAGTTCGACGAGGTCTATGCTGCGGTTGTCGAGGCCGATTCTTCCAATGCCGCTTAGAGCGGGCGAACACAAAAGAAGACTCTTTCTGCAGCAGAGGTGCAAGCGGGCTGTGACCACAAAGGAAAAACCTCTCGGACACGGCGAATGGATTTCGAAACACGGATTGGATGGAAGTCGGAGAACTAGTAACCAGAAAACAGAAATACCAGAAGAAAAAAAAATGGAAGGGGAGGCAGCCTGATTACTCGGAAAACGATTAAAGGTAACAGAAACACCAAAAAATTGGAAGGGGAGGCTGGCTGATTACTCGGAAAACGATTACAGGTAACAGAAACACCAAAAAAAAAGGGGAGGCCGGTTGATTACTTGCCAAAAAAAAGCAGAAATACCAAAAAAAGGGAAGGGGAGGTATATTGATAGTTTGAGAAGTAAGTGAAAATACCAAAAAAAGTGTGAGAGTAAATTTGTGCTTTGTAAAATGAGAAACATCCAATAATAGGCAAGACAGGACAGCCATTGCGCAGACACATCTTGGAGTGGTTCTTTCTCGCCATCCTGCCATTTTCCCAATACACATACCGTCAGAATAGCGCCTCAATCCCGTGCTTTGCCTCCTCAGCAAAGAGACGGAATATCTCGCCAACCAGTGGCTGATTATTGGACATTGTAGTAGATTAAAGATCTTCCTCGCATGTGGAGCAGATATACGGAGCACTCGAGTGATCAGCCTTGTAGCCCGTTGTGGCTGCATTTGTGCCGGGACGGGATAACATACCTCGGACATACAACCTTCCCCGCGAATCACTGACGGTCTTGTTCAGGACGATCTGCGACGCTAACGCTTCAACGACAAGCCTCGAGGTGCTTTCCTTTAGATTCGGTGTCGCAGCATCGGAGGGAGGACCAATGTCGCCCTACTCAGCTGATCGAGCGTCGCTATTTACCAAGAGATGGTGATTGCAATATCACAGAGCATTCCGTGAAACACCGACAGTTTTCCCTATAACGAGGAGTGGACATGACCTGATACGACATTCCATTCGCCACTCGGAACAGTTTGAACTGCTTTCTGATGCAACATGAGATCAATGGACCAAGGCATCGAAAGAGACTCCAGGCGGGCGAATTGGACCATTTGAAGGGAATGAGTTCATCCAGTTGATGGCAAACTTCCCGCCTTTTCAGCATCTGCCCTGAGAGACATCCATTGCCAATAAGAACGTGCTCCCTGGCCTCTTTGCTCACCCGTCTATGAGTCTGGAGGCATGTGAACTCGAGGATTGCACACAACGCGAGAAAAACATCCCTGGTGTTGTCATGACTGTCAGATCCACCTGGAAATTGTATGATAGGGTAATTTCCAACAACGGAATATCGCAGCTGGCTTTGCCGTTCCGGTCTCTTCAGTCCCTCTCGCGCTCGGCTCTTGCTTGGTCCTCCATTCTTGCTTCTCACCGGGCCGAAGTTCTTCACAGCCATGGCGAGGATGCCCCAATCCTTCGACCTCAGTCTGACCCTTCATCCGACTTCTGGGAGATGATACAAGAGGAAAGCTTGCAAGGCAATAGTCAATTCCAATGGAATGGTATAGTATGTTATTCTCCATTCATGCTGAGGAGCAGTGCAGACACGGGTACTGATTCGTTCGTCTAGACGTCGATATGTTTGGGCCCTATCACTAAACAGACTGTAGGGACTATATCTAGTTTCGCAAATCGCATTACTCAGATGCCATCGGCCTTGTCAGAGACTGCTGTGTGTCACGCAACCTACTCCAGGAATGTATCCTCGCTCTCTGCATCGTTCCCTCTACCAACTCGTACGATAGACCTGCGCCCATTCTTGTCCAATGGTCGCCCGGTATCAATGTTACCACAGGAGACGGTGTCAGCATCGACCAATTTGGACTTTGACGCGTATGGGACATCCTTGATCAGTATTTGACAGCAGGCTGTGTGATTCAAGCGGTGGATTCCTTGTTGTGTAGTGCTTCCTTCGACCCCTCGGTACCTTCACTGCCTCTTTGGTATCACATGGTAACTACCTCCTTGTTGTCACATGGCAACCACCTCTTTGTTGTCACATAGTGGGTCCACTTATTACTGTAATATATTTTATAACGATAGAATCTCTTCAACAATTGTCGGATCAGGACTGCATCACAACAGCTTTTCCACCACTTCGAATCTGATGACTGCAATCTGCGTTGTTAACACCAACCAACTCAGCAACAGGCCTCATAGTGAGAGAAGTGCAAGGGAGAAATTGGGGTTGAGCGCTCAAGGAGGAAGAAAGAGAAGGAGGTCGAGCAGGAGGGGTCCGCGTCGAGAGGGGAGAAGGTCCGCAAGGTCCGGGATTCAAATCACACACATAATAAAAACCCCCCTGGGGCTTTTCCCTGAATCTTCAGGTTTTTTTGCCGTTTTATTTTTGGTGTGTGTGTGTGTGTGTGTGTGTGTGTGTGTGTGTGTGTGTGAATGGCTGTTGTGCCCTATATAGATACATCGATGAAGCACTCCCACCAGCCAACCTTGGCGTCTCAAGATTCACAGGCCAGTGACCAGTGACCAGTGCCTTGCAATATCCCTGGCACCCTCTGGGAAGGCAATTGATACGGCACTGCGCTCGGACAGTCAAACCCATCAACTTCTTTGCACAGCCATCGGAAATCTACACCCACATCTTGCGCCCTTGTGATGGTTGGCTGGCATTGACACAGTGCCACTGGACGAACGGCTGAAACTCCTCGATATGGCATTGAATCCAATATCTCCGACCGATCTCGTTGTGGGTGCTTGGACGTGGTGTCTTACAACCATTCCTACAGGTACAATACCAATCTATGGCGGAGGGCTGGGGTGATACAATTCCTCGAGCCTCGCAAGTTCAGCCTCGCGAGTTCAGCTTCGCATACTCTCTCCAGGCTGACGTCAGACCGCCCATCTGCCGTAACGTACACCGCCATCTGGGAAGAGATTTCTCGACGATATCAACCTGGATGTTCGCGACCACGTTGAACATCATCATTACCAGCCTCAAACGGGCGAAATTTGGCTGGGGTTTTGTATCATGGCCAACCAGAGGAAGCACATCCGTCTCGATCAGTGCGAAGCCACGATATTGTAATGTGGCTGCCATTCGGAAGACAGCAGCTCCCCCTCTCAGTAAGTAGCAATACATCTGCGCCATCACTGTGGCTCACTGCTTCTATGTCAGCAGCAACGCCGGACCAGATCGAAGTTTTGGATGGATCTAAACTTGCCTGCTCATGCATCTTCACTTGGCGCTGTCAGAACGATTCGACATGAACGACGACATTGCCTGTCTGACAGTCTTGAGCCTTCGCATACCTACCTGTCTGTTCTTCTCAACCGCTCACACCAGTCAGCATCATGCATGTCCATAATACACAGGAAGAAAATTAGCATCAACGCGTTCATCCCACGCGGAACTTGGGTAATGATCTGTCGATGCAGCTGTCGGATCACTGGCGCGAAAGAAATGTTTGTTTTGCGTCGCTGCGGAGGAGGTACTTGGCATGTGCTGGAAGCCTTCACACACTTGACTGTTCGTCTCGGTTGAGAAGCGTCATGCATGCTCCGTGGCAGACGGGGCTGAGAGCTTATGGTGTCCCCACCTCCTCTGAACCCCTGTCGCCACGCAAACGAACTACTGTTTTCGCTTCAGCGTGCCTTCACGCACCATTAATCGAAGGAGACTAGATCAGACCAGTACCGACGCATTCAAAAAGCGGTCCTCACCAGGATCCTCAACGGTGATCAATCGCGTTGACACGGCTGTCGGCCCCGACATGACGAAAAGAGATGTGAACAGCGATCGATTCGTCTGCGCCAATGAATGCGGAGTTGTTGAAGATGCTCCGTAAGGACAACCCATCATATGTCGCTACATACATGCATGCTGTGCCGCCACTCAACTTCTACCAGTGGTGGGCGTCATACATGACCATGATATATACGGGACGAAGAACCTGTGATGTCCTCTCCATTCCATTGGATCATCTCCCCCGGTTTCCGGCATTGTTGCAGCAGGCAGCATGCTCCACTTGCATGTTCATGTTACGCTATTGATCAAAAAATGTAGTATCGACACATTCAAAGCGCTCGAGAATCCCTGGTGGAATACCATGTATGGCTGAGGTACAGGCACCGAACGTGAATGTTTGTGTGGCCTCTTGCAAGTGGTGCTCGATGTACTCCGCACTTTACTGCCAGTTAGATGCTCAAAGCATCAGTCGGGCTGCGATAACTGATTCGAGTATCCCGCGTAGGACTTGACTATCAGCGTGGCAACTCGGGGTCTCCACGTGTGCTCGTCTGCTATGAATCTGGCGATTAGTCGGGTGCGGCCGCACGCTGAAATCTACCACGGTATCATCGTCGATCCGCAGCCGTCCGTCCCGGTGCCTTCAGAAGCAGAGGCATGAGCAAAAGACTGATACTGTCCCCGAGCTCTGGCAAGGGGTGGGAGCTTCATAATATCAACCGGCTCATGTAACTGCATCATGTGGCAGATGGGGTAACGATTTCTGTAATGCCTGTCTTGCAGCCGTCACGTCTGGATCGGATTGCCGACCGCTGATTGATGGGTATACGACTGCGCGGCAAGTTAACACCAGAAACCTCTTCTGGGAAGAGTGTGTCGATGACATCTTGGAACCGTGGCCCGAAGCCCTCAGAAGGGAAAGAGTGAGGCAGAGATGGTGGGGAACTATATGAGGATATTCTCCCACAAGATCGTTTCCTCGCGTTCCAACAGGTAGGTCATATGTCGGAACCCATGGTACCAGTTATGAAGATACTTCACGCGCATGATATGGCACACATAGCCACTAGACACTTTCCTTTACATTTCCCTTTCGCTACAGTGCCCTTTCGCGCAAAGTAGCGGTGCTACTGCATAAAATAGACCAGTCGAGCACGCGACATGTGTCCCTCAGGACAGATGCACCACCAAAAGCATTCCAAAACGCGCTCGTGAACGCAGCTTGCGCAACTTGACCTTGAGGCATCCCCAGAGCTTTAATTCAAGTTGAGTCTTTCATGGGCCGAGGCTACACAGGGGGATTACACTTGATTTGCCGGATGAAGTCTTCAAGAGATTGCGTGCTGCTTTTGGACCACCTGATAGGTGCAAGTAAGCATTGGAGTATAGTATGATCTTCCCAAGACTGTTTCCATTTACCAGCCCGATACAGGTTCTCACTCTCCAACTGTAACCATTTCGTGTGATCAACATCATCCGACTTTCGCATGTGGTATCACCTTTGCGGCCCCCTACGATACTACCATCTTGGCCAATTCCGGATTTCCGTACTTCCTTGCTTTCTCCAGCGCCGATATATCCAGGTCTGGCTCTTTGGCATAGGGACTTGTCCCACGATCCAGGAGGAACCGTACTCTAACAGCATCACCCTTCCCAATAGACTCCCAAAGAGGGGTTCCCGAGAACATCGAAACACCTTAAAGCTCATTGAAGTTTGCGAAAAGAACATTGTCGACTGGTGCACCTCTGTCGTGCGATAGTTCGGGTATTGTTAACGCGCCCGGGTCTCCCGCGGGTCTTTGACAAGTGAACCAGATCAGTTTGCCTGTTGTCGCCGAGCCACCACAATCCAGAAGAAGCTGGACAATTTTCAGAGGCGCGTACTGGACGGCACGAGAGAGCGGCCTTGTTTTGTATTTGACAGCGAACGCGTTGGGATTGGCGCTGTGGGCAAGGACCTATCGAACGACATCTTCATCGGCACCGGCCTGGATTGGCGCGCCTAAAATCCTTCAGCATGGGGGCTGTGTCTTTCTTTCTTTGTATGTGCTCACTGGCCCCAGAGATGGTGGATCATAGTAGCTCTTAGTCGTATTGATATCCCAGTCATTATCGAGAAGGATGTGGAAAGTTGGCAGAGATTTGGACTCGGGCGCGAGGAAGGCCAGCCCTTCAATTCATTGTGAGGGGGCGGACGGTGTTTCAGGAGGCGAGCGAGTTCATCAGCTCGAACTTCTGCGGCGGCGGCGGCGCTTCGTAAATAGTAATCAGACTTGACTTGTTGCTGTTATGGGATTGTTTGGTGGACATGTCGTTGAGAGAAGGTAGAGAAGGTGGAGACTGAAGACATCTAGAATCCGAGCCATCCCCGCTTCCCACCAGTTCTACTCCAGAAACTGGAATTCCCGAGATTGGTGGCCATTCTCGTACAATCTGCACTGGGTGGAATACGTCGACATCTTTGACCGCGGTATTATTTCAGGCTGTCACGAGTGGAAGAGAAACCCAGTTTCAGGAAGTGATTGATCTGATCACGGACGGAGATTGTGGAGGATGGCCCTTTGACCATCAGGACTTGCAACTGTGACTAACTCGAGCAGTGCCCAAGGTTAGGTTCTCCCTCGCTCGCAACCCCCGAAATTCTCGAGCCGCCATCACCAACTCCTCCTTCCAACATCCCAATGGTCTCTGCGACGTCGACGGTACCGTCAGCCTCGTCCCCCACTCTTCCGTCGCAGCCTACTTCTTCAACATCCGAAAGTCCGCGAAGATGTCCGTGGAAGAAGGGGCCACTGCTGTGGGTGGAAAATTGTGAATAGATCCGCAAACAAAATGGCAGACACCGGGTTCTCTTGAATGCCAGTCGCCCACTTCCCGAGGAATTCCAACTTTTCCACAGCGACAGTACGAAGGATGGGGGCATGGAAGAGTGTCTGTGGTCGAACAACCATAGTGACATTAGTTTGGAGCTCTGCGGAACCTGCACCAACTGCGCTGATACCGGTGGCACCGTCCCCAGAGGGTGTACTTTCAGTGTTGTGTCGCAGCCAGCTTCGAAGACTAGAGACCCGCTCGAAACTCTCGAAACCACGTCCGCTACGGAGCAGCTGCTGTGTTCTGTCGATAAGTCCGCCGTGAGATTAAGGGGAAAAGGCTCGACATTGATCGCGCTGGATACTTCGTCCTGTGCTGAGTCTATTCCTCTAAAGACGCAGCGGCGTCCGTCAACCTCGACTGCCACTTTCGAGAATACGACGAACAGGTCGTTCGAGACATAGCACGACACGAACGTCTGTCTACACTGTGGTCGCGGAAACGATCTCGAACACTAGATAGCCAGGACTTCAATCAGACTCGGAGAGCCTCCGAAGGGATGGAGACGCCTCTACGTCTCAGAGTCAAACCTCTCCGTCTCGCCAGGTTGAAGAATATCTCTTCGTTAACTCGAACCTCTTCCTGGCTCGATCCAGAGCTAATCTAAGCACAGACCGGTCGTTTCACCAACGGATCACATCGTGCATTGAAGTGTTCTACAATGAGGACATTTTTCAGGTCAGTTTTCAATGTTCTGACCTCACGGCAAACGTTCTCAGCCTCCCGCTGAGATGGTGATTATGCGCTGTGCTGTCTTTCGAACTTGGATCGCCTCAGACCAGAGGACCTGTGCTATCACCTCTACATCCCAACTACATATATACGAGGTGCCCGGTGCAGCGAGACCTCTTCGGAATCGGGTACGTGCGTATCCCCTTCCCGGCGGCATCAAGAACATTCCCTATGGCGCGGTCCAGACTGGGGTTTCTTGAGACACTCTCGTTTGATTCCCGCACTGCTCAGTGATGTGCAGACCCAACTCCTATCCCACATGTCGGAATCTGAACAATATGCAGACCTTGCGCAAGTGGATCAATTGCTGCAATCACTCCGATCACACATATATCTCGGGCTCGAAAGCGAACGGCGACTCACACCTCCCGCTGGTCATCCATCATGTCGTCTCCATGGACTTCGCAACCATCAACCCGAGCCCCTGCAACAAAATCAACGCGTGGGCGCTGGGTCGTCTACACGCAGCTGGAGGCGGTGCCGCTTCTAAGCCCACCCCCGCCTCGGACCCCGCGACCACGGTCCCATCTCCTTTTAAGTTGAATGCACCTAACGGTCCGCAGAGGCTGAGATAAACCAAGCATGCCATTTCCAGAAAATAGAGAAAATAGATGATGGAGAAGATGTGAGCCCAAATCTGGATCCCTGAACATGCAGAACAGCTGGCTCTCGCCCCGTCTACAACTTTCTGGCTCCTGGAATCCTTCGCCTTGCATGGTTTCATGTTCGGTAGGGACTGCGTCTGCCGCAATGGAACCCCTTTTTCTTCACTTTGGCGGCCTCTCTTAAATGGCCAGAAGTGCTGCTTGCCGGCTGTGGCAGTGTTTGCGGTGAGAACCTTTCCCTTGAAACCGAAAATGGTTTCCTGGACACACCTACTCACGATCGACTGCTCTCGTCCACCGTTCCAGGCGCAGGATACCCAAACTTAGACCTGAATGCAGAACCATAGCTACGAAGATTGAGAATGGGGTTTGGGAAACAGAAAGTGCTCCTTGTGATACCCCTAGGACTGAACTACCTGATCAAAACCCCGCTCGTCTCCCACTGATGTTGAGGGTACAGCGTTACTTTCGACAGTCTTGCGTGTGCAGATCAACGTTCCCCTTTTGCAAATCCAGGAGTATCTTTGCTGTCTCAGTCCCGTCTGGCTCACGATAAAAAGAAGATGGCCACAGGCATGGAGAATCCTCAAATCCTGGTCAAACGGCGTTCTTCACGTGCCCCAATCGCGCCAGCGGGCATAGGCTACCCAGTCTCGCAGGTACTCCTTCTCCAGAAGATGCTCGGATCCCAGCAGACAATGCACGACGGACATGAGAAGCGAAGCAGCAGGGCACGCTCGCTGCCTTCCAATACCGAGACTCCGAGAGTTCTGATGGCGAAGGATCCTTGGGGCCGCGCTCACTCCAAACCGTCAGTCAATGTCGGATCGCAGGAGATGATCGAGTGCCCGACGTTGATAGTGACGACGGCGACAATGATTCTGCATCTCCACCGGTCCGAAGCACAAGTTCGAGAGCAGCCCAATTTGGTTCTTCTTGCCCTCGCAAAACAAATCGTAGTATCTTGATGGTGGAGCCAGCCAGCAGCTGAGAATTCTCGAGAAAGGCAAAGAGAACACGGTAAACTCGTTGCGGAAGCTGGGATGGACGTCCATGCATGGGAGGGCGCCTGATATAGCAGCATCGCCAATCCAGTCGGAATGATGCGGCAATGTTGAAGGTGGTCGAGAACGTGCTCTCTCGAGCAGACGAAGCCATCATTACAGCAGATACGGGAGGCAAGTGGGGTACACGAAGAATTCTGGGGAGGCGATTGAAAAGGAGATTTTGGTGTTGGCCCCTGCGAAGGTTCCACCGGTCCAACTGTCTCAGAATTCCTCATTCAAGCAAGGCGACACGTCCATCTATGCGCCCTAGCGATCTTCATTGCCGCAAGGATACCTCATCTCTAGACGATAGGGACATTGGGGCGAGACGTACCCAAAACACCCACTGGTCGGTGAACCTCACCTTCGGTCAAATGCTTAGTACAAACTAGTGTTATCCTTTTGCCACCATCAACCGGTGGTCAACAGCGTGTACTAAAATGTTCAACTTGGCTCGGCGTGCCGTGCAGAGTGAGCTCCTTTCAGGGCAGAAAGCGGTGCAGTATTGGGGGGCTGTGATGACCTTGTTTCTGAAACGGCGTTTGACCATTCTCTGATTTCCCATGCCCCTCCCATACGAGGCTTCCACCTCCGCTTCCTGCCTTCGGTATTGCTCGAACTACCGCTTGTGTTAACCATACCTAATTTCTTAGCGAAGGGACGGACTGCCACTGTGACCATGGCAAACGAAATACCCCTGCATACCCATTCTCAGAACCAGTAGCAATAACAATCTCATGGACAAGCACCAATGTCGGCAGGTAGAGGAGTGGCAGGCAAGAGGAAGAAGAGGGAGTTTACAAGCTGGCAAGGGTTCCGTCATGATCAGGTCGCTGTGCCGTCCAGATAACACAATTTCCGGCGTCAGGATGTTTGCAAGCAGTCAAGGAAAGACCGGCCAGCAGAGACATGTGCAGAGCCTCCAGGTAGACTGCCCAAAGGGAAGTTTGTTCGCCTGTGGACTGAGACTCGGTCATGCGCATGGCGATAATAGTAGCCACTATTCGCTCTTCATCCTCGCAGACAACGCAAACAATGCACACATTCTACAAAACACGATTCGGCCCCTCACGAGCGCAGCAGGCAGGAGTGGCCGATCGTTCAACCCCCAAGCCCGCCTTAGGGCAATATCTGGCGCCAGTGTCTAGAACACCGAAAGCCTCTGCTGGTCCCTCAGCCCACCTGGCACCGCAGCAGGATGCGCCCGAACATGTTGTGCCGGGTTTCCAAGGTACATGGAAAGGAGCTCAAGACAGGGACTCAAGACGTCTGGGAGTAGACGAGGAATGCTGAAATTCTGCCACGTCTGAACAAGAGATGATTGGTCATTGTATACTTGGCAGCGTGGCCGCGCTCCTGCGAGACGCCAAACGACAGCTTCACCATGAATTCGCATCCAAGCACCACTTTTCGTCTCCGAAAGGGCCGGGAACTGGAATTCGAAATGCTTTGTCCCAGCCTAGATCCTGGGAACAAAACAACAAGCTTGATCCCGTCCACGCACATGCTTCGTCGCTTTGTTACTCGAACTCTTTGTGGTTCCTCTGCCTTGGTCCTCTGCTGTCTGCCCGAGTGTTAGGAACGGCCTTCATGCGGGCCAAGGGCTGGATGATCAGGAGCAGATCTGCCTACAAAGTCAACCTGTAACTATTCTTAGTTACTCAAATATTCATGCTTTACACCCTCCTGCCTAGCTTATGCAATAAAGGATCTATAACCAAGATACTTAACTAGTTGAGGTGAAGTTGGAGGCAGCTCTAACACTTTAGCCTCTAGTTTTTCTGCCTTAACCCTCCGGTTTATGGGATAAAACCTCCCAGCTTCTCATTCTCCGGGCAACTTCATCCTCTAAATATTTCCACCACGCTTGACATCCGATCACCATGACGCCGCATCAAATCAACAAGGCCCTCGCCATTACAAAGGCTCGACGAGAAAGTCCCGCAACTGTACCAACACATCCAACAGTCGCAGCCGCAGTCCTCCCCGAGCTTCCCAACGAAATTCTGGCAAAAGTCATCGAGCTTTTGTATGACGACCGTCCCGAATACGTCCAGATATTCCGCCAGACTTGCAAGAAGATTTACGAGGCATGTGAGCCGGCGTATTGGCAATACTTCCACAGTGGAACGCCAGACCGATCTGAACGTCTAGAGCTCATGCTGAAGTCACGTCGGGAACGATACGACCTCGTTAAGATGTTCGCCGTGAACCTCGATTATGCGCCAGCGGCGGTTAATCGCACGGAAAGGATTGTCTGGTGTCTCCCCAAACTTCAGAGACTCAGAGCCCTACACATTTGTGAGACACCTTGCCTTGGTGAGGAATACCATGTGCACAACGACTCGTTCTTCACCGCACTCAACGGTGCACTCGTATCCGGCTCCTTTGCCGAGTTACGTGAATGTACATTGTCCGGTCGGATCCCCCACACAGTATTGATTGCTCCTATACTTAGGGCACCGAAACTCACCACCTTAAGAGTGGCCTTCCCTCTTCTCGACGATCTCGACGATTCACTCCCACCGCCAAAATCTACACCATTGCAACATCTCACATTGTTCACCGATCCTTACATGGACTGGCAGATCAGCTTGTCTATCCTCAGAATGCCAAAAGCGCTGGAGACTCTGGCATTTGACGATAGTCGGACCTGGACTGTCGGCAAGAGTGGACGCGGCATACTAGAATATTTGATACCATATCTGGCACTCCATCAACCCGAACTCAAGACTCTGAAGTTGTACGCAAATAAGAAATGGTGCTTTTGGAAGCCGGAAAACGCTGGCACACTCGATTTCACTCCACTTACCAAGCTCAAAGAGCTTAGCTTCTCCAACCACGAGAAGTGTCCGATCAACTGCTTCGTTAGCTTGCCTATAGGTCTCGAAACTCTTCGGCTCAATAGTCCGGTATCGCTAACGGAACTAACTGAGAAGCTCACCACTGTCCCATATTTCACATCTCCGGCCCATCTTGTCATTGACCAGGATTATAGACTCTATCAGGCGGAGGAAACCGAGGAATGGAGACGATCCCAGGAGCAATTTGATATTAAGAAGTTAATGGCCCGTCTGCCCTGCCAGACAATCACCATTCTCGAGAGAGATGATCATACCGAAAGACGGGTACAAGCTACGAGGACAAATGCCAACCCGGGCATCGATGGCAGCAATCCGTTCGAGGTACAGGAAGATACTCGCAGAACTCCTCCCTGCTCCTCGGGGTCTGGCTTCAATCCCACCTGGGGTTGTTCGCCCAATGATCTTTCGATATTTCATTGTTGTTATTTCCGGCAAAATGATGACAACTCCTGGGTGCTGAGGTATTATAGGTAACGGTGTTTCGATTGAATTCTTAGCCACAGGGAGAGCAACGACACAATAGAACTGAGCTGCAGGAACGGACACTGGCGTTGTCTGGGTCAGGGATATCACATGGTAGGGAAGGGAGGGGGGGCCAGCCGACCCAGGCGGGAATGAGGATTGCGCACGTCTTGGGCACATCAGGTGATGGGACGAGTTTGTTTTTTCTGGCCTGGCCAAAAAAAAAGCCCGCTGGAGTGGATTGGGGAAGGTTTAGGGCAAGAGAATACATACAGATTAAATCGCCATGGTTTGATCGATCATATCCACGCTCAATCGTCGAGTTTGCCCGCCTGCTATCTCAGCAACATGAATCACATGGACGAGGCCTCCCGCCTGCCAGCGTTCGCTCCTAAATGACCTGTGGTCAATGACCGCTCAGTGTATTAGACAGCCGCAAGGAATGCCCGCGAATCCAATGCGTGCCCTTTGTTTTGCCTTCCACACTCTCTACTCTGGGACAATGTGTTGCCGTTTCTCTGCGTTGGTCCAGAGATCGAGGAGAGCATCGGCTGGCGACGCACAGAATGGATGAGCAACCATCTCACCCAGCGGCGCCTGGAAATCCCCACTACATGTCTGAGTCAATGCTACGCCCTCAATCTAGACCCCGTTCATCCAACTTGATGTCCACCTGGTCTACTTCTTGATTGGGCCGGGTGCGCATTTGGCCCTATGCCTTCATCCATCCAGGTCTCCGCCAGTGTCATGCATTCATGCAGCAAAGTGTTAATCATCCGCATCTCTTTCATCCAGTTCTCCGTCTGGTCCATGTGTGCATTGCAATGTACTGCTCTGCGCCTGAGCCTGCGCTCCGACGACGGGTTGACCGACATCGTGTTGGCTGAAGCCCTGAAGGTGCCGGACAGCCTGTTCGTGGGGATTCACACCAGGATACGCGGTCAAGGGTATTGAGAAGGAATTTGGAGGCTGTCTAGCACATTCTGGTCGCTGAGAGCGTCTTCACTGTTCTTTGTACATTTCTGCAGGAATTCAATAGGAGGTGGAAGGCAGTGGGACGAGGCAGTTGGATCAAGCCAGTCGTGTCAGCACCCGATCGAAGGCCATTTAACTTATGGTCAACTCAACTTGAAGAGATGCTTTCCGCATTCGGAATAGCATTGGTAACAGCCTTCGCGTTCACTCCTACTTCAAACTCCTCCGCGTCTTTCAACCTCTTCATCAAGTTCTTCATCAAGTTCTCCATCAAGTTCTCCATCAAGTTCTCCATCAAGTTCTCCATCAAGTTCTTCATCAAGTTCTTCATCAAGTTCTCCATCAAGTTCTTCATCAAGTTCTCCATCAAGTTCTCCATCAAGTTCTTCATCAAGTTCTCCATCAACCTCTCCATCAACCTCTTGGCCCATGATGGAAGCACCAAAGGACCCCATCCCCAGCTCCCCGATGACCGAAGACGAGATCCGCAACCTCGTGCGCATCACGAGAGAGAAGTTAGACGCCAACTTCCGCATGATGGGCGAGGAGTTGCAGAAATGCTCAACGGTGTGCCGCGGCTTTGACAAGCTCGAGAAAACTGTTACAGGCAAGTATTTGTTTTGTGGCAAGATTGAACTTCCCATGCTGACTTATCGAAGGTCTCCGTCAACGCATGGCCGCCATGGAAAGTCAGATGAACCAGCTGAAGGCACACATGAATTCTCTGTATGATTTTCCTACTTCCCTTCCACTTCCTGCTGGCTCAGCTGATCATTTGTTGTTGCAGGGACCACAACGCTGTCGCGCGGCTGGTAAACTCGACGAAAAGAAAATACTCAGACACCCTCGTCCCGCTCTACGACCGGCGTTTTCATGCCATTCCTGGCTTTCCAACCATTGTGGCTGATATTGGTGAAATGAGGGAGAAAGAGGTCGACGCGGTCCTGGCAGCGTTGGGAATGGTGGTTTGTGGAACTCTCTCGGAGAAGATGATTGCGCTGCGAGCTGCATCGGGACTGCGCACGGTTTGAGCAGTGTGATATGACTTGAACGCTATGGAAACCATCTCCGCTGGGGACCTTTGAGTGGGAAGGCACAAGGGCTCGCCTCTTTCCTGGCTGACCGCCGAACTTCTTGTCGAGAGAAGAGAACCCACTCATCCAGCTCAAATCACCTCGGACATAATTGACTCCATCACCCAAGCAAATGATCCAATTCTTTGATTGAATCCTTCAGACAGGCAGAGTTTAGTGAAGTACACGGATTCGAGGAGCTGTTGAGTTTGGTTCAATGGGGTCCCTGCGACAACGAATCTCACCGCCGCCGCCTCGGGGCGCTTTGCGCAAAGCCGTCCATGTATTGATGATGTATCTAAGGCCAAGTCTTGGATCAATTCGTCCCCCTAAACCGGAACAGCCATTGGACCTTGATGGCAACCCTATGACCTGAGGCACGGCACCACTTCATCTGACACGACACTATTATCTGGTAAAGAAGATATCCAGGTCCACCTGTCTCTTGATCTCGACCACCCCTACCAGTTCATCGTGGTGCGCCCAGTACTTGACCTGGACCTGCGCGTATTCGAGGTCGTTTTCGAGAATTTCCAGCGACTCGATCGGCACGCAGGACGTGCCGCGGCAGACCGGTTGGGCGCCCCGACTCAGCCTCACCCCGGTGAGTTTGAGTTCCGCCTTGTACTTTTTCAGCCATCCCATGGATTCCGCCTTGGAGACTTTCTTGGTGTTGTCGTGGAACGCGTAGGCGTCTTCGTTGCCGGGTTGGATGGTGAGGATGGTCGACATTTTGGGGTAGAGATTGTGCAGCGTACCGGAGGCTACGAATCGGGGGCGCTGGACTGCTGCTGCTGTTCGAGGCGAGCGAGTACTTTTTTTTCTCTCGTAGGTCGGAGGCCCGTGTCGTTCTTGCCCGGTGCGTGGAAATTGCAAGTCAGAATGTAGGTTGGTAGCCTTTGGAGGTGGGCGGGAGTGAGCAAAAATGTCAAGACAAAGAAGTGTCAAGTCAGGAGCGACGTCCACCATTATATCCTGTAAACCAGGGCAATTAATGCACTGCCAGTTTTCCGGGGAAGCGGAATGAGCTGTCTCTCTCCCTCCTTCATCACCAGGGCTAATCTCTTCTGATCGAGGGTGAAAATACCCCCTTCGTAGGCTCGAGTGCCTCTCGGTCCATCCCTTGCGCGGCAAGGGATGCGGAGTAAAAGTCCTGGCGATCTTTTGCGCCTGCAATTGAGCCCTCAAAGACAATTCAAATCGAAGGATATATTATCTAGAGCCTCAGCTACACTAGAGCGAGATTATAGAATACGCAAGGAAGAGATGGTGCTGAAAAACAGCGATAACAGAGACGAGGTAGAAGGTCTCTGCGACAGCCCTGATTGGTGGGCTCTATAAACCTCTCCTCCTGATTGGTCGTGAGTATCATGCCAAAGGCTTTCCGCAGCCTTCTTGGCCGCGCAAGGGATAGAGACGATCCGGACGGTCAATCATGACTTTGATTGCGAAAACCCCCTGTGCTGACAATCAAAATCATGATTGGCCGTCCGGAGCATCTCTACACGTCCCCCCTCCCCCGGCGCTAACACTTCGATCTCCCTTGCATCCAAAGCTTTGACCGCCGAATCCAACAATCATCAGTAATGCGACCAGGCTGTCGCGAGTGGCAGAAACACCCTTCCTAAACGCTTGAAAGAGAAGGTCAAGGGCATGGTGCCCTTCAAAGGGTCGGAGAAAGGAACATTCCATTCCCTGACCTCAATACTACGGAAATGTACAACTTTCCCCCAAACTCGCACAACTTTACGTCGATCCCAAGTCCTCTAAAATTCAAGGGAAGGATGATGAAGAAATAGACGAAGAGGACACAGAACCTTTCGACTTCGGCGTGGAGTATATGAAGAAACACAAAGTCACCGCCAACGTTGACAACCGCAGCGAGAGTCTGTTCCACCGACACCTAAAATTCCTTTGTGCCGGGAACGCGAAATTATCGCTAATCCAAAGCATTCTTTTCGAGCAGCTTTAGAAGAATGACTATCTCGGCAGACCGTCTGAGGGTATTATCTTTGCGATGCATCACGAAAGTGCCTTACTTATATATAAGGTATATTTATGTTGAACGAATAGTAATAATCAGAGGCTAACTAGGGGTAGTATCTGAAAGACATCCTGGCGAAGTCTACAGCGTTCCCGATTCTCCCAGCCCTAGTATATGGTCAAATACCCAAAGCCGCACGTCAGAAAGCAACATCGGACCGGGATGAAGTCAACGTCCTCGTCGCATAGCAGATGGAATGGGGTACAAGCTTAACGTTGACAAGGGCCCAATTCGTTGTCTTGATAGAACAACATGGTGACCCAGGAAATGGATCATCAAATCATCGGCCGAATGTTAAGCAGGGGCAACCACAACTGGAATGGCGTGAATGTCTTTAAATTCTCCTGCGAAAACTCCTTCGACGACAAGACCTTATACAAGAGAAGACACAGCCGAGCAAAGATGGCAAACAGAATCTACTCAGGAGGAGACAATAAGCTGCTGGATCTTAAGGATAATGATCAACAAGAGTCGGGGGACGAGATGGATAGCGACACCAAAGAAGATATTATTGTCGTGTCGGACGATGAGGACGAGCAGTGTGGTGAGACTCGGAAGAAAGGCTGGCCACCAAAGACTCCAGGTGAATTGGGATATCGTGGATAATGAGTGTGGAACACGGATGCTTCAGCAGTGGCATGTATGCACAATTGAGCGAGGCTCTTAACCATCTTCTCGAGAAGTCCGTCGACAACCTTCGAACTCGCTCTGTAATACTGGAGAAGAAGTTCGAATCCCGTGGATTCCGACACTTTTAGGTATAGGCCGTCCCGCAGGCTCCGTCTTCGTCCTTTCCTGTGATATTGCGGCAGCTTCCACTTCTCTTTCTCCTTACACCCAGCATAACGTACGCAACGCCGCAACGATCCATCACGGTATTCGCTATGGCGAGACAATGTTAGTAGCACAAGATCTTCGCCACGCCGTGCAGCTGATTCTAGCTGTTCCTCCGGACAGGCTCTGAGGAGAATACGGCCAAGAACTGATTCAGGACCTGGTTGGTCATCTGGGGGCGGCAACCACCTGCCAGGCTTCAGCTGGGAATGTCTCTGGCCCAGAGTCTGACCTCCGTTGGCTCAACAAAGCACAGGCAGATTTTCAACCCGGCAACTGCGGCAATAGGCTCAAATCGCGCCGTTGAGAAGCCGTTAACGGGGGTGGATAGGCTGATTGAATCAATCCAAACGTCCCTACCGACTACCAACACTATCCTTAACCACGTCAACGAGGACCCTTCAACATACCTGACCTCTACCGATCCTATCCTTTCGACACTTCAATTACTTGAGCAAAGAAGCTAGGAACAACCGTTTGATGGCTTTTGTACGCTGCCCATACTGTTCGCCAATTACTCAATCCATGCCCGAGAGAAAGAGACCGCCCGAGAGAAAGAGACCGCCCGAGAGAAAGAGACCGCCCGAGAGAAAGAGACCGCCCGAGAGAAAGAGACCGCCCGAGAGAAAGAGACCATCCAAGATTTCGCGCAACGCCAGTATTCCGACTCGATGGACAAGTCATAACTGTTCGTTACCATCTACGCACTGGCTCGAAATTACTTCAACCCACCAATAGCCAGCGATTTGGCATCTACATTCTCCTGTCACCGTTCGGTACACAAAAGTGGAAATAACTCTCTGGGGATGACCGAATTGAAACTCAATGATTACTGGGAAGAGGATGACACGTTGCTCCAACGATGCAGGGAGTCTTTTTGTCGATATTTCGAGACATTTCTGCTGTATCGTTCGTTTCTCCATGTATCTCCAGCTGTCAAGGCCACTTTCGGCAGTGATCGACTTCAGCAAACCGGCACGGAAAGCCCTATATCGGACCGATTGCCGGTGACCGCTTCGATAATACAAGAAATGCAACGGTTTCAGGACATCGCCCTGATTTTTTTTTTTTCATTGCATCTGCGGACGATGAATCTGGCAAGAATCATGTGTTTCATGGATAGCGCCGATGTTCCTGAACTTCTGAGCAGCTTTTGCGCCTGCTCGATGAGAAGAGCGAGGCCAAAAAGCCTGATCGGACTCGGCTACTCCCTGCTCGCATCGGCCTGGCTAGGGTGTTCCATGCGCAAGGCAGATTGGATCGTGCCTGGTGCGAATGGGCCCGGGCAGAACAAGCCTTAGTGGTATGCGGTCGGGGAATTGGCTTTACGCATGCCATTATTCGGTTGTCAAAGAGCGACATTTGTTGGCAGTTGAGGCAGGATAGGCAAGCAGCTGAGCTGAGGCTTCAAGCTGAAACTACCCTACACGGCACCAACGAGAGAAGTTGGCTCCCTTGTGTCGACAGCAAATGGGTTTCACGGATTCTCTCTCGCCTTGAAAGCATGCCAGCTGAAGCCGGGCGCATTTGATATGACGCTCAAACTTCAAAACGTGGCGTCCAATGGTTTCTGTACGACTGCTGGAGTTGCGCAGGCACGGGCCGCCTATCTCCCAAGACACTTCTCAGCGGAGAAAAGGCATCGAAAAGATCTAAGCATTACTGGAGTACATTGCGAGCGAGCCAGCTATTGTCACCCAGTCTTTGTGGGAACTCACCAACAATTAGGGCGGTGAAATCTGATTTGTCGCACATTTCCAATGCCCGAGACTGAAAGTCATTGGAGGAGTCCAGCGCAATAAGGATTGCCGGCATTGGGTACTCGAGGCACTTGAGAAAATGCCACAGCAAAGTGTATATACACCCGGCGAATAGTCAGCAGCCGACGAAAAATGCCCATCTCATTTCGAGACCGTGGCTCCGCGAGCCCACGTCTTCTTCGCTCAACCTCTAGTTAACACCCAATTTCTTGAGCTAGCATGGCATCCCAGGCGTATTCGTTTGGAAACGGCTTCAAGAAGCGGCGGACCCACCGATACCAGTCGTCTTCAAACCATGATGCAAAAACCATGTTGTCATATTCCCAGTAGTAGCTTGGATACCAACCCGCGCTCTCCCAATCCAAGAGGATGATGTCGACGTTTGGCCCGGTTCGAATCATGATGTTCTTCTTTTGGAGATCGCCATGCGTCAGAACAGGTGGATGGCCGACCAACACCCGAGGTAGAGCTTGTTCGTAGTATTCCGCCTTTTTGTTGAGCGCTTCGGACGCGCGGCATTTTCGAACCAAGGCGTCGTTGGGCTTTGTATTGGAGTCGAATGGGCCATTGTAATCGTCGGAGGAGCTCGCGAACACAGGGTGACGAAGAGGCCGCTTTCCAAGGCTGCGATAACCCGCTGGGGATTGAAGTTTGCGCATCTGTTCCACGTAGCCTTTGAGTTGTGAAATGATCTCCTGTTTCTCCCGATCGCTCCATGTGTGCCACCTCGCCTGCAGGGTTTGGCCGTTGAATTTTTCCATCACCATGAAGTTCTTCCCATCTTCTGAATCGAGCGCAAACACCCGGGGAACAGAAACTCGTGTGCTTTGTTGAACAAAACACCATCATCTGCCCTTCTTCGGGGTTGAGCCACTTCCCGTACTTGACGACGAAATGGGTGCCCACGGCGACGACCTTCGCGACTCCATCCTTCAGAATTTGGTCTGACTTTTCGATCTCAGCTGTAGAGGGTAATGGCGCAGGCAAGTGAATGTGGGTGCATAGCAAGGGAGGGAGACCGGAGAGGTTGGCGGCAATGCTGCCGCAGGACTGGCTTCTGAATGTTTCGAGTTGCGAAGAGAGCCCGTATACCTGTTGAGCTTCTCTCAACAGGTATAACGGGCAAAAATTTCCAAAAAGGGGTAGAATATACTCATCCGATTGGCCAATTTCTATTATAGTCACGTAGTAGACTCAATTTCGCGCTTTCTACATTGCACTTACCGCGCCACCGCTACCCCAATAACAACACCACACTCGCAATCGCCGATCTCGTCCTGTTCTGTCTCCTTAAATGGCTCTCGTTCAAGTGCTGGTTGCCCCATTTGTTGGTTCGCTCACATCTCCTTAGCCAGAATACTCGCAAGTGGCGCGCCACCTGATCCGTTCAAGCCTCCGGGAATACCGCCTCTACCTCCTGATCGACCTGATCCTCAATCGAATACCCACACAAAACCTACTCCGGCTGTGGCCAACTCAAGCCTAAGGAAGACTTTAAGCCCAAGCGAGGCAATAAGGAGACAGCTCAATGTATTGACTCAACAGGTTGCCTTAGGGAGGTTTAACCCTACACTACAGCACTGTTTTAGAGTGCGACAACTCGAAACAAACCCATTAAGCATGACAGATATGTTGAACGAGAGAGAGAGCAAAGCTGATGAAATGGATATGCACCTCCTGATCCGGTTGCGCCGAATCTTGATGTTCTTCGGGCACCGAACGGTGGAGAGTTCCTTATCCGAGCCTATCAACAGCACACGCCTCCGTCGGGCCTTGGTCCTTCCAGCATTTGGCTGTGCCGACAACTTTCAGGACACCTCGGTGTTGGGACTGGGTCCTTGGATGTGCGTCAAGCTCGGCCGCAGTTTCCGCCACCTGGCTGAAGCGAGCACAATGCAGTTCCTAGCCTCCTAAACATCCATTCCAGTCCCGAAAATTCACTGCTCCTTTCGTCGAAATGGCATCACATATACTGTGATGGAAAGAATTCGTGGCGAGACCTTGGCCGCCGTTTGTCAGACCCTCTCACAGGTGTCAAGAGAAAGGATATTACTCCAGCTGAGACATCTAATCGACGAGATGCGGAAATTGCAGGCACCCTCCGCGAAGGTATCGAAAGCGGACGAGGGGTCGCTGTGGGACTGCGGACTCTCGTCTGGTCTTAGTCGTTGTGGTCCTTTTGACGGTATGCACGCCTTTCATCATTTTTGTTGCCCAGGACTCTGTGAGAAGGACGCGCCATCGCAGTATCTTGGGATTTAGGAGATGATTTCATGGCAGAAGCGACATTGGAGGTCACCCAGTTTTCACGCACGGGATCTTAGTAGTATGAACATTCTAGTGGGAGGGGACACTATTGTTGGAACTGTGGACTGGGAGACTGCTGGATGGTTGCCACCATACTGGGCCATTATTAGTTGCCATCGACTTAGCAGGCCGTCGTACCTCGAGCTGATCTTCTTCCTCCTCTTCGCTGAGATTTCGCTTACCATGGCTGAAAATGCCTCGAACTCTTCCAAGGAAAACTTCTAGCCCATCCTAGGCAACAATCACATTCGCCGGCAGGTAGCCAACAGGCCAGGGAAGCCTCCTGCTCAGTATGGAGTTGGCAAGGCTCCCAACCAGGATTGGGATTTTGTTCAACCGCTAGACTTGTCCAAGAAGGAGAACAAGCAAGGAAGGCATGACCTGTCACCCCCTTCAGACACCTATTTTTCGAACTCCACCGCCTTCGAGAAGCATAATGCGTGGCCGAAGTGCCTTTGGATATTGGGGGAAGACCAAGTACTGTTCAGTTCAGTCATTTGTACTTGCCCTCGAAGATGGGACAAAATCCCCTTCTGGGAGTGGCTCGAGTCCCCTTCGTGGCTGCCAGTCAGTAGCGATGGGCGCAGTGATGAAGCAGCTGGGTTGATGCTTGTCAGCGAATTTAAGCTTCAGCGCTTAGGAGGTCAGGAATTCAGTGGTTTGATCGGGAGGGAATTGAGTCGCGCAGGAGGAAGTGGGATGCCACGGGAGAAGTGCACAAAGAGCGTCCCGGGGAGGGGGGTACAGGAACAGGTTTATGGGTGATACGGCGGTCGTTCGGTTGATGAGTTGCATCGACGAGCTTCCGGGTTGATTTCCAGTAGCACCGGTCGCAACGGGGTGCGGCGGAGCAGCCATGTGCTTCAAGGTATGTTGATTTGGATGGCGTTGAAACGGTGGAGGACCCGTTGGGATCACCAACTGTGTAGAAAACCACATCCAACGAATGTGGATCGGTCGTCACAGTCGCAGCATATAACCTTTGGCCTACCACTGCTGCCTGGTCCATTCAAGCTGCCTGTTTCCGTACCCTCACCAATGGCTGTCTTCTAGTCTGATCAGCTCTGGGGGCTTTTTTTTTTGCATACAACAGCATCACCGCCATGTACCAACCCCTCTGCCGCTGCATTAGATGTGGGCCGCTGGTCGAGGTCCAGTGATTTTCCAACCTGGCAGTAGGGCGAATACGGAGAGCCTGGGTTCAGGTGGCAGGGCGATAAACACATTGCAGCAATTACACAGTGTAATCTGCCTCGTATCAACCAGGTGTGCGAGCGAACATCCAGCAGGGGCAGACAGGGCGAATATTGGATGACCCAGGGTTTGCATCCCAAATGCCAACCCAGCTCCCTGCATTTCAACAAATTCAGACCCATCCCTTGCTCGGCCATTCAACACCCGTCTATCTTGCCTCATATAAGCCCTCGCGCGCGTCTCACATGGAACAAAGCAAACCTTTTCGAAGCCTAATCGCGCCGGTAACAGCTGTTTAGCACACAAGCGACAAGTTCGACGGTCCCGGGCCACCATGTCTTGCAATCCACTGCTCGCGCCTGAAATCGCGTACGAACTCTCCGCCGAAAGGCCACCGTTTGTCCGGTTGACGCAAAACTGCTGGATCTGATACATCTTGATAGAGATCCGCGGGCTGGATGCAGCCAAACGAGGGATCGTCAAGAATGGCGGGAGGGTCGACAGGATGATCGGCATTCTTCGCTAGCCCACGGCCTTCAACCAGTACGGGAAACCTGCCTTCCATGTGATGCGCACCTTGACCTACTGCTGGCTGAATCTGATGGTCAACCACAGTGCCGACCACAACAGGCGTTTGATGTGGGAAGCCATACCAGCCTGCTTCGCCGGCGAGGTCACGCTCTTAGTCCGAGACGGCCGCATCACTAGGAGCGGAGATATTGTCAGGGGGACGATGGGCGTCTGGTGCGTCAAGGAGGATGCAACTGGGCGATGCACTCTCGACGAGCATCCCGGGAGGAGCTCCACCTTCCAGGTGGGAGACCGGGTTTCGGGCGAGCTGGTCATGTTTCCCGCTCTGGACATGTGCCCATACAAGATTCAACCAGAGCAACCGCCCACGCCTGATATGTCTCACGCTTAGGTTGGATGGTCCCCCGTTGGTAAGTAAGCCATGTTGAACAAACCTTCTGCTCTCGATGGTCAAAGTTAAATCGCCTGCCCTAGATGGCGAGTATGCTTCGGCGCATTGGCGAAGGGACGGATGGACACAGACCCCGCGGGACTCGCGGTGGGAACTTTCGTTGGGCGTGGCGTCTGTGCAACCGGTGATTTTTGTGGGCGAACTAGAGGGCTAGGCGACTTGGGGCTATGGGTGATTGTCAGATGGGGCTGAGGAGAATCGAGGACGCGGGTCAGCACTGGATCTGGGAACGGAGCATGGAAATGCTTTATGCATCAACAGAATGAATGGATTTCTTTGCTTCCTCGCCTTCGGGTGGCTTTAGCCTGCGCTCATTGATGCACACACACGTCCCCGTCCAAGGACCAAGTCTCCCAATCAACGTTGCAATCGAAACATGCGAGTCCGCCGGCACGGCCTGCCGATAAGGGAGGGAGGGTGGTGGAGGAGACCTTCTGAGCAGCCAAACACTTTGCCCGAGCCGGGCCTATTATAGGCCCGGAGCGCCTAACGGCAGGGGCCGACCGTCTAGAGATTTAGGGGGCGGAGGCCTAAATTAGAGGGGTGCTGTTCACTCCGGTCCACTGAAGGGGGGGGCAAACCTCCAACCTTTTCAGATGGTCCTTCGTACTGCAATTCATCAGTGCATCGCCCTGCAGCTCGGAATCCATGCCTGTCTGGCGAGGCTGGAGTCGATGACCAACACAACGCTAACTTTGTGTAGGCATTGATTCACTCTTCACCGCGGAGCAACAATCTTCCGAGGACGGGCGATGGCACAATAAGGCGAGTGGTACTCCGTACTGGGCGAGGGTCGGCCTAACAATAGACCGTATAACCTCGGCAGGATTCACCACTGGAACGCGCCAGTCGACTTGATAGATAGAAGCCTGTGCCTCCCTAATAACGCCCCGACAACCACTGTCGTTCAGAAGTCTCCAAGAGACTGGAGCGAGCCCCAGAGACAACCAACGCCGAAACTATACACGGTCCTGGCCGAGATGCCTGTCAAGTACGAAATTGCCGAAGTCATTCGCCAAAAGAAATCGCGATACTGCCGAGCCATCGATACCAAGCAGTGGGATCAACTTGTCCAGCTTGCGTACGCGGATGCCGACCTCACATTCTACGACCCCGGCGGCTCTGTCTCCACGAGCGGACGGACGAGGCTGTCATTCGCCTCGCCTCGAGACTTCACCCGGTTTCTGAGCCAGGCGTTTGCCAACGCGCACACGCTCCATCAGGTGGGAGAGGGCGATTTGGAACAGGTTGCGCCCAACGAGGTGGAGGCGATCTGGGGCATGGAGGACCAGATCGTCGTCGATATCGCGGGGCTCACGTTCAGCATCCGAGGCGGAGGATACTACCACGAAACCTGGAGGGAAAGGGATGGAGACTGGTTCCTCAAGTCCTTGAAGCTGCGGAGAACGTACTGGCACCCTAGCTTCGGGGCGAAGGTGCTCCTCACTCTGCAGAGACTCCTTGGATGACATGCTTCTCCGATTACGCGGTACCTGCGCCTGGCATCTTCACTTCGCTCTGTCGTCGAGAATGGCAATCCGTTTGCGGGCTGATTTCCCCGACCCGGTCCTGGTCCACGAGGCGAGAAACCCAAGAGAAACCGAGCAAGCCGGAGCGTGATTCAGGCGTCGGCGGTCGCTATTCAGCCTCACCACCTTCAGCTCAGGCTGCAATACCGCAGCTGTGGGTTCTTCGGGAGATGTTGTTGCGGCGTTCATGCCAAGCTTACATACCGGCTCAAGAAGGTCTGTCTCGCGCAGAGCCGGCCGCAGCCACAAGGACGCACAGAGCGCTGGAGAATCTACTGCAAACAGAACACGTCACTGCCGTCAACCGTTGCAGTCACGTGGCTTGTCCTACCTTAGGATGCCCCTGGGGGGGGTTTCAATCTCTTTGTTTGCCAATTGCCAACAGGCATTGTGCAGACGTTGCAATAAAGCCCTGGTCTGCTGCGTTCGCACGTTCTTTCTCCCTCCCTCTCTCTTTCTTTATCCATCCACATTCCAATGGACCTTGACTATCTGGCCTTTACAGCGTTGTAACGACCCCTAGTTGGGGTGTCATTCGGTGGATATTTGGCAGACTATCTGAAGACGGGTTATTCGCTTCGAATGGGTAATATATTCGTTCGACAGCGTCCCCCCATAGTTTTGAAAAGACATCTTACTCCGCATCTCATTTTACAGCTGCTACGGCTCCCGCATCACGTACCTCATTGTACGGCACCAGACGGTGTTCCATTCCCCTGTCCCACAAATACCGAGCCTTCCTCTGGCGCCTCCTTCGTCCTTCTGGACGTCAGATTCCGTAAATGTCAGGTCATATGATCTAAATAAGACGCTAGTGATAGGTAGTGCTGTGTGAGGCAGTGACAGTCTTGACACGTCTAGCGATAGGCAGTGTTGGGGTGGGGCGGCGACAGCCACGCGTAGCTATATCTTTGCCTCTGAGGACGTAGTACAAACTTAGAAAGTTAAGCAGTCGACATATCTGTCCTGCTCTCTCCCAACTCCGTCCAAGACCTTTCAGAAGAAGGATTTGCTCTTGCCGATGACGCCTACTCCAGCAACAATGTCTCCTGCAGCAACTTCAGTCCCAGTCGACCGACTCACGACATTCCTTGATCGTGTCAAGGCCGGTACGCGTGTGCTTCGACTCGAAGAACATGTGAAATTCAAGATCTCTCCTCAAGATTGGTCCAAGATACGCGGGGAATACTCGCTTTACAAGGATGAAGGTGTTTGGCGATACACATACGACGCAGCAAAGTCCATTCTTACCCTCCAGGGGGGCCCGTCGGCAATACACGAGGTCATGGTCAACTTTATCCATGAAAGTATTCCTCCACGTGCCCAGCGGCCAGCTTCCGTCCAGATCGAACATGCCAATGAGACACAGAAGGCTGACGGATCCATGAAAACACCAGACTTGTCGATCTTAGAACTTGATCGCTCGGGGAACGAGACGCTAAAATGGGCTCTCGAGGTTGGCTTTTCTCAACCGTATAAAGATTTGAAGGAGGCTGCGAGATTGATCCTCGAGGGAGCTGCCTCGGATACAGTTCAATGTGTCCTAGTGGCGATTACTGAGGATCCAAAGTATAAGTGCCCCTTGTCCAAAGAGGAGGGTAGGGAAGGTTGGGAAGATCCTAAGAATGTCGATGCAGCGGAATTTCGTGGTGAAGCTTACGGCCCACGTTCCTACCGAGGCCACCAATGGGTCGGAGAAATATCGAAGATCTGGTGGGAGGTGTGGAAGTTTGACACCTGCACGGGAAAGGCCAGGAAGATTGGGAAGCGACGGATTATCCATCCAAAATCTTCGTCCACGCCTGTTACTATTCGACTTGACGAGATCTACTCCATACCCCGAGAGGACGGGCTGCTGCGGTTGGACTGGGATTTGTTTCGAGACATGTTGCAGATCGCCGTTGGCAGACAGGCAAAGAAACGATATACGCAATGGTACAAGAGTGACAAGAGCGATGATCTAAAGGACAAGAACTATGTAGAGGAGGACAACGAGGATGTGGAAGATGATGATGAGGACCAGGAAGATGAAGATCAAGAGAAGGCTGAAGAGGAGGCTGATGGTGAGGGTGAGGAGGAGGAGGAGGTGCAACAACATGGCAAGAAGAAGAGACGGCTGAGGTAGCGGATAGGATTCATACCCTTGGCCCCCGCATGGCTGGTTTTGGTTTCCCAGGTAGAAGGAATCTCGCTTTAATTTTTCCAGATAGTCTTTCCAGATAGTCTTTCGTTCTACAATTCATCAGCTTACGGCCTATTGAGGCTGATCACGTCGATTGGATCTGTGACTGAGAGGATGCACTGTTTCAGCCCGGGGGAATGCGGCTTTTCGTCAGCCTCCACGATCTCGTTGGATGCTCTCGGCCAAAGCACCACGCGCTGGTAGCAGGTTTTGGGGTTCTCAATGCTGGGATAGGACTCTGAGGCCCTCGAGGGCCGCAACTTTGCTTAGATCAAAGAATTTTGCCGTGATCACTCCTGTTCGTTTCCTTTGCACCATCGACCGCATTAGCAAGAACTCTGCGGGGCTTGTAAGGCATGCTACCCAGAGCAGAAGACGAATCCATCACCAGTGCGTGTGCCGATTCGGACAATTCTGAAGCGAGTTGCCATCGTTGCTTGAAGTGCCACAGTACTGCAAACGACCGCAGTTGGTGGCGGGTGAGTGTGGCGCACCAGAAGCCAAGCAAATACAAGGGCCTCCTCATCACGTGACCTACCGTGATTGGGCGACCCCCTTACCATCCCAGAACTTGAACCGCCCGCATCACCGCGAATATTGTGTGTAATTTGATGAAAATAACACCATTGGCATCCCCTGGAGCAGGCGAGTTGGGCCGCATGTAGGTTAGTCAAATAGCGCTGATGATTGAAAAGTCGTTGTTATTACGAACGGGCGACGGATGCTGGCGGAGAGGAGCCTCTCGGCCACCAAGACATCTCAAAGAGGCCAATCAGATGATTGGCTGTGGAAGGCCATTGCCACGGCAACTGTGCCGATGAGACTGAGGGTTGAGAACGAGGCAGGGCGAGGTCTGTTGCGAGGTAGACATACGGGGTGTGTGTTGTTCCAAGCCTGAAGCGAGAGGAGCGGCGATATCCAAGTATTCCCCGGACGACCGTCGCTGCATGAAGCCAGCATATTTCCTTCACCACTGCTTGCATTTCGATCTGACCGGCTTGAAGCCAGAGCGGCATTCCCAAGCCATTCAGCCAATGTATTCACAAAGGTTCCCTCCTCGAATACTCGACCACTGCGAGTCGAACCATCCATCTTTATCTTTGAACTCCGCGTACCCGTGTCGTTCAGTGGAGAGTACCCGAGGGCTACCGCTTGACAGGACTTGTGAGGGAAACCGAGGTCTACCTGCGCGACCAGCCTTTTATTTCTTTGCATCTGGTGCTGGACTTCCAGCTACTCATCTCCGTTAGGCCGGGGCACTCGTTGGCTTCCGAGGTGTAGAGCATAAAGCACATATGGTATGATTCTCGGCAGGGACCTAGACGACAAAATGTAAAGCTTACCTGGTCCACCATGTAACTCCCGCACATGTATATATTTGGTGCGTGTCTTCTCTATATCTTTTCATGCTTCCTGGTTCCCACTGTAGTGCATCGAGAAAGACTGTTGCAGGGAGCATCGACATCGCTGCGTGGCCTTCGGAGCTACCGTCTGGGTCCTCGGAACGATTGAGGTTGGTGATACAATCCCTGGCTGAATGGACTGGTCGCAAGCAGTATCCTATATGGCACGTGAAAAGTGAGAGTGAAGGCAGGCAGGCAGTGGATGCGACAGATGACGGTGTGAGCAGCGGAAGTGAAAAGCAATGTTTTAGGCAGCGAACGTGACTCTTCTTCCTATAAAACATCATCTCTCCCCCATGAAATTCCTTCTTTATTTCTACCAACACTCCAACCGAACAATCCAAGTCCTTTTCTTGTCTTCTGCTTGACCAAAGCTGGCAGAGATGGAGAACTCACCAAGCTCGGCTGAAGAACAGCCATACGACAGAGTCAAAGCATTCCTGAGAAACTTCAGACGGACGCTCAAAACCTCAAGCTTCTGGATTGACGGCGACCAGATCTTCCGATTCCCATCACTCTCAAAGGACGACTGGCGCAAGATAAACTATCATGTGTGCGTATTCTACCCTATAGATGAACCGGACCCATACAGACAACTTCGATTCTCTTACCAGACCTCAACGTCCATCCTCACCATTCGATTTCAGTATTCCGACCTGCGCCAAGGAATGATTGAGTTCCTTTACAATCGCTTTATGCTGGCGACCGGTTGGCCATATATGAAAATTGGGAGGTACCAACACCGTGACGTTTACCACGGCGAAGCTGCAGGTTCCTTCATAGGCGCGGACTTGTTGATTCGAGAGAATTATCCCCTCTATCAGAATGAGCTCAACAAACAGATCAAAATGGCCATTCACGTTGGGTGCTCCGACACTTACGACGAGCTTCTCGAAAACGTACGACCCTGGCTGACAGGATTCCAGCCCAAGCCCGTCGTCTATGTGATGTTGGTCAAAATCACAGAAGAGCCAGAATACCACTGTCCTCTAGGTGACATATCGGACGAGGAATTCGAGCGTCGAGGGCTCAAGACCGCAGACGCGATATTTGCACAGGACTTCGTGAAGGAAGGCAAATACGGGCCAGTGTCTTATCAGGGTGATCGATGGACAGGAGAAATCAAAGAAATCTTCTGGGAAATCTGGAAGCTGAACCCCGAAACACGAGAGCCCGAGCTCGTTAGTGGACGAGAGTTCATCATCCCAGAGGGCAACCCTCAGCTTCGACTCCACGACTTTCTATCGCCCTCGTACGCTTCTGAACAACTTTCACCAGACTGGGAGTTCTACCGAACGGGCTTGCGATTTCAAATTGTTGATCTGGCACAGCGTCGATACCGGGTATGGCAAATCCTGCGTGAGAAGAAGAAAATGGGTGCAACGGCGGAGTAGATGCAGAGTTTGCTGGAAGGGTTAGGTGAGACAGATGAAGCATCAAGGTTGTGAGGTCGCCACCACGCGGGAAACACCAAGCAGGAAACCACGAGCTGGATACACCACGTTGGTGGTTGCATGTGTACCGAGTATTTACCAGTTGAGTTGGGCAGGCCAGTCAGCACTGCATCGCCCCAGGGGCCGTGGATGGGTCATAATAATTGAGGGAGAATCGAGTCCGTTCTGGATGACGGCGAGCGGGCAACGCGGACAAGGCCGTCAGGAAGGAGGAAGGACTGCATTCCACACCACGGGGACCAAAAAAAAGAAGAAAAAGGCAAAAACAGAGAGAGTAACTAACTAGGTGCATTGATTAGATAGATTGGATACCCAGGGTATTACCAAATCCATTCAGTGACACACACACACACACACACACACAAAATATCTTCGTTTGCCGCCACGGGGCTCCTTAGTCGTGGCTATAGAAGCTGCTGGCATGAGAATGGCCGGATCTCCGCCCTCCAAGCCGGTTTCTGGAGGGTCAGATGTGGGCCAAGACGTCTGGCCGGGTGGATTGTCGACACGAGAGGCTCAGCAGCAGCCGAGACTCCTGTTCTGGAAAAAGCGCAACTGCCAGGACTAGCTCGTTGGGGAGGCCGAGGAGAGTACAGATTCGACGATCGTCTTGTCACTCTCGGCGATAGCGGCGGCTGTGTTGATGTTGGTGTTGGTGTTGGTCGTGCCGGCAAAGCCCCTTTTTGTCCTCTGCCCACCGTTGTTAGTGCTTGGACCATTTTGGCAGCTTCTGGCAGAGAGAGAGAGAGACTCACGTCTTGAAGACCAAGACCCTTTATCCGTCCAAAGGCAAGGATTCGATGCAATTCCCCAGTCCTAAGCCACAAATCGGGCGTCAAACATTCAAACGTGGCCGTTGGTGGACGTCGACTTGAGCTGCCTCGCTTCGCTTCGTTGTGTCTGTCACCCCATGCATGAATCATACTCATCTCGTTTCATGTGTCATTTGCGTGCGCCCAATCTCTTTCTATCCACTTTTTCCTCAAAGCGAAAAGCCCAGATCTGTCGGAAAGCGCTTCGGCGACGGCCACGTCGTTCGTCTGATTCAGAGGAGAACGTAGGTTCCGAGGCTGTTGCGAGCATCGTGGGGTCAGGGGTGGCAGACACAGGCTACTCAGAGGTCGTGGGCACAATGTTCCACGGCTCGATACGTGACGAGGTCATTGTCGCCGTCGAAGATGTGGGCGAGGTCGTCGAAGATTTAGTTATGGGTGTAAACTTCCTGGCTGCTGCGTGACGGGGCGGAAATGCGCTCAACACGCCGTGGATCGCTGGTGGAAAACCGCGTACTTTCGGGTGGCCTCGTAAAACTGGCCTCGTATTGTATACAGAGACGATGGGCAGGAAGGGTGGATTGACAGTGCTTTGGTCACCACAACACAAGGCTGTCGATGACCGTTTCTACAAGGCCATGAGCGCGGATGGGTTGCGATGCTGATGCGGATCCAAGCTTCGTCAATGCCAAGGTAGTGCACTTTGTCTGTACAGAATCAGGTTCTTCCTGTGGTATCGTTTATTGACTCCTTGTGCCTTGAGCTTCGTGGTTGCTGGTAAAAGGTCCTGCAGCACACACGGTTGCTGCAGATCGTGACAAAAGCGTACTATGCTCTTTTTGGACGGACTTGCCTGTTACGGGTGTCTTGGCACGCAGAATGCGGAGTCGAGGGATTCTCGTCCACGCCTCTCTCATTCTCGGCGCATCGGCTTAGAGCAGAATAATTGCTGGGTCTAGCAAATAGGGTCTGCTCCTCTGAGCATTCCAAATTTTGCTGCCGATGTGAAAAGCAAGAGCACCAATGGCAGGGTCTTCCTCTGCGAGAATCGATTCGACGTGCCGATCGGCACCAGAGAATCAATGTATTTGGACCTCAAATTTCCCCAGACAAAGGGAAGCGAAGTCAGCATGGGTGCCACTCTTCATTGGCGAAAAGTTTTAACCGTGGTGGCACAAGGGGCTCGGGTACGGGGTTCAAAGCATGACCAGCCCATTGCAGCAGCTTTTACACCGTTGAGGAAGGAGAAAGGCCACGGGCATGCGCACTGCTGGTTACAGTGTCCTTAACAGGGGTAGGGGGACACTCTAAGCCATTCGACCGGGGGACGATTGGATGGTATAGACTGTTGTTGGACTGTGCGTTGTAGTGCTTGTGCAAGACCGAGTCTCTGGTCGAGGTCATCCAAGTGTCCATTGTGCTGTTCTTTGTTGCTTGGTGTAACTGTCCGATGTTCACTCTCCTTGCACAATTGATGGGTTGAGAGCTTCCCAGCCAGTCCTTTGCACTCTATGTGTAACCGCTACTGTCTGTTGTGCTGAGATATGTTGCTTTTCGTGTGAGAATCATGTCCGTCGCTTGCCCTCCCCGGCCTACTTTTGGATGCTGCCCCGATCATTTCTTTGTGCTCCAGTGTAACCGACGCAGTCCAGAGTCTAGGTGACCGCGAACCGTCGGTTGCTCCCCGAGTGGCCTTTGCTCTGTCCATTGTCCATCTTCTTCTTTCTCTACCACAGATTGGCTCGTGGCCGGTCACCCGACTGTCCTTTGTTGCAGAGCTTGTCTCTCATCATTGGCTACGGGATACTTGCGTTCGACTGGAGAGACGCTTTCGCCGCGGTGGTCGAGTCAGGACGTGCTGTGACAGACGACACGCAAGGGGTAAGACGGGCCATACTCCCTGAACAGCCCAAAATCTCCAATACTTTGGTCAGGATAGCTCATCACGTGATGTGAATGGTCCCCCTTTTTGGTCGCGTCCTCGACTTTGACACCATATCTGGCCTTTCTGCCATTCCAGTCTTCATGCTAAACCCCCCACGGCGTACATTGATCTATACAGATCTTTCTCTGGTGAACCCTGCCTAAATTGATCAAAGCCCGCGTGGTTTAGCGATTAGAGGAGCCGCAGCCGTTAGAGCCACTCTGTTGAGCCTGTGTTTCCCTGCATCATTGTCTTTGCCTTGTCCATGCATCGAGTACATCAGCCACAGAGACCTTGCCTGCGATTGCCCCTCCTTTCTTTGCCCCTCCATGGTTGCCTCAGCAAATTACCCCCCGCTGCAAGAACAATCCCTTTAGCCGAGCCGCCACATGCCAGTCAGCGGATCCCACTCAACGGCACTCTCCGTCCGCTCATGGGTAGCGGCCCCAGGCCCCTCCCCCGCAAATTTCTCAGATGTCTAGCAAAAAAAACCCGGTATATCCCGCCCGACCGATCATCGACTAGCAATGAAGCTTTGTCCATCTCGCAAGCCCAAGCCGCAGCCCCGCGGGATGCCATGCCGGGGTGCGCTGAGGCACTGAAACTCTCACGCTCAGAGCAAACGCTCAAGGCAGCAAACCAGAAGAAAAGAACTCACCACGTCCAAATACTAGTATATATCCTGTTCCCAATGATGACTCTCCGCCAAAGATTCTAGTCCTGGGATCAATGGGGGGCTAGATGGAAGCGTCCACCTCCGCCAGCTTGCATGGTATTGCAGACTTGAAGCCACAAAAAGCAAAAGCAAAGCTGGGCTGGAGAAGACGCTCAGACTCGGAAAAATAGATTACCCCAAGCTCCATCCAAGACAGCCTCGGGACTCAGAAACCAGTTCGGGTCCAGGCCCCTGGAAGCCCTGTCAAAGCTTGCGCACGCGTCGTCGAGCAGGTCTCATACCATCCGGCCTTGACTGCCTTCTTCCCGCGCGTGTTTGAGATGTTCTTATTTCTTCAATGCCGAGCGAGAGAGCTGTTCCATCTTCCTCCATGGCCCGTCCTCCCTCGTTTGAAGACAATAAACTTGATCGAGTTCGAGCGCAGAAGCTTGGAGAGCCAAGCAGCAATCTCTACTACTTTCTTTCGACACAACCGTGCGGGAAATCGAGATCCAAACTTAATGGGCAGTCCACGCTGGGACGTAACCACGTCCCTGCATCTATTGTTCGGCCAGCTTCTCCAACGGTCGGTGAACCTCTGCCTGCCTGCTCTCCGACATGACTGCCATCACCCAATCCGAGCTTCGCACAGGGACAGCCTCCCCCTCTGGCGACTCCGCTTCACTCCGTCGCCGTCCTGTCGTTACGAAAGCAATCATCGCCCGTGGAATCCATCGTGCACGAAATAAACATCGCTCTCAAACAAGCGAACCTGCATCTCCAGCTCGTCGTGGAATCTGAAGGCGGTCAAAACACGACTGGGATCATCATCCGCCGGACGGGCATTCAACATGAAGGGACCGAAAATTGGGCCCTTCGCAACACCGTTTTGCGCCGGTGGCTGACCCTTTTCGCATCGAAGATCACGGCGAGGTTCCACACATCGACGGGCTGAGGTAGTGCAAGCCACGCTTTTGAGGCTTTTCAGCGGTAGGTCTGGACAGGTTACCCATGCTGTTGGACGTGCAAGGAGTCCTCGATAGTCGTCACTGGAGCTCAAATTCGATCACGCGGTGACAATGCCATTCATCGACACTCCAGAAGGCTGGAACAGGGATGCTGGGATGCTGGGATGCTGTCGGATTCTGTCCTTGGGGGAAATGTTCGCGAGGCCGATCTTGACAACCTACTCATGGGAAAATACACTCGCCCATCTTTTCCCCAGTCGGGCTCTACCCAAGACACCACGGCAGGCGAAAGCGTGGTCAATGGATTAGTTGATTGATTGATTGATTGATTGAGAAAGGGAGGAGCTACTTGTATCCGACGAACAAACGAACCGACGAATGCTATCTAGTAGGTATTTGTCAAGCTCTGGTCCAGCACCCCCTGCACTAACCTCACCCCGTCGAAGAAAATAGCCGATGTCCACATTCGCTGACTGGCAAGGTATCCGTCAGCAGCGTCCGCAACGTTGTCAATCTTGATTACCTTGCCTTTCCCCCCGTCTGCGTGGTAGCAGCCAACTCTGCTTGTATCGTCCCTGCAATTGTCATTGCTTGTCCACTGTTCTTCTGACTGGACGATGGTCTCATTTGCTGCTGGCTTGTTGTTCCGCTTCTTCGCCCTCGTCTGGCCGCTCATCCGCACCCTCACCCAAGTCAGACGTCGCACGACTGGCCTTTCCACCGTCGTTTTCAAGACGCCGGATAAATTCCTCCCCGTATTTTCCCAGCTCCTTAGTCTCCCAGGATATGAGCTGTTGTGCGGCCTCCTTCTTACCCTTTCCCATGAGCTCAGTAAGTTGATTCTCAAGCTTGCCTCTCCCCCACTGGATCTGGGCGTGGTTTTCCTCGTCCGCCGTCACTCGCCATCCGAACCGATGGAGTATTTCGTCCTCGAATTGCCCTTTCTCCAGCACGGTTGAGATTGTAGACGGAATTCCGATGCGGGATTTGATCAGGTCGCCGACGGCCTCCCTCATGGTGTTCCAGAGTCGAATCAAGGTCTGGTCGACATGGTTTTGCGTGTCATCCGGAGATCCGACGGCGGCACTCCCCATCCAATCGTTCAACGCCTCGTCTGCTTTGGCTCCGGCTCTCTTGAGGATGGCATGCAGGTGGAGGATCTTCGCAGCGCTTCGCCCAACGTCCTGCTCGCTGCGGACGTCCAGTTGGGACTTTTGGGTGGTCTGCTGACCGAATTCGAATCCATGCCACAGGCTGTAATTGGTGTCCGAATCCGCGAATGAAACCCACGGTGCGCCCAGCAGGTTTAATCTGCCGTTGGCCTTTTTGAAATACGTGTTGAAAACGTAGTGGATAAGGCGGTATTCGGAAGTGTTCGCACCCGCTGCTAAGGCTCTTTGGTTCCACTGGATGTTGTCCTGCAGGTCTTCCCAGTCAGCAACCATCCACTCGTCGGATCTCAGGACGTAGGCGGCGGTCGGCTGAATTGCATATCCATTCGTTGTGTAGTTACGGAGAGTATACCGTGGGCGCCCGTAGTCTCCGATATACACGGACCAGACTCGTGGTGGATATGGGTCTTCTCTGTAGGTGCCAATTGGAACTTCTTTGGGCTCGACCGGCGCAGGGGCGAAAGCACGGCTCACGCCTCCGTGGAAATACCCTCTGAAGTCTGCCCTGGGAGTGTCAAGAAAGGACACCCGCTTTCGTGACAGCATCTCCTCTTCCCCTTCGGACTCGTCTGCATCGTACCCGTCTGCATCGTATTCATCTGAATAATAGGTATCACTTTCTTCGTCCAAGATGCGAACTTGCATTTTGATTCGGTGTCGCGGCTTAGATGAAAGAGGATAACTATGGACAGAAGGTTGAGAGCGGTTTTAAAGGGCTGGAGCACATTACGCGCGAAGGCAATGCCTGGACAAGGCAGTGTCTGCCTGAACACAGTAACATCTGGACAAGGCAGTGGCGCAGGAATACGCGACAACACGTGCAATGGGAGAATAGATTGCAGGGCATCGCGATTGACCGCTGTAAACTCCCGTCTTCACTCTTGCCCCCCTCTTCCCTTTCACGATATACTGGGATACGCAGTGTTGGCTCGAGCTGAGTCTTCTAATCAAACACCTGACGGCTTCGTGGGAAATGAACCATGTTGTGGGTGAGATGGATTCGTTTACATACCGCAATCAATCCTTCAGCCGTTGTTTTCCTGTTTGGACTGAGTCTCGAGACTAGCGGGACCCCAGAGCCTTGTCGCTGAGCTCAATGCCGGCCTTGGGATAACAAAGAATACTTCTTTAGAGTGCGACGATATGCCCTTCCCTTCTCTGCCGATTGCTGCGATGATCGTCGGACGCCTCTCCTGGCCTCGCGGGTCTTGGATACACGGCACCTCCGTTCACCGAGCTTTCCTCTGCTGGAATATATCCAACATCCTGGCTACTCTTGAGCGAAACCTACCGCCGTCCCGCCCAGACATTATCGGCACTCAATGGTGAGACTGGGTGAAGCACAAGGGACATGGCCGGGCACCACGTGCTTTCTGCTGAACTGGTCACTTTGGATATCCAGTATTCATTCATTCATTGCCTCCCTGTACTTGAGTCGACGTCTTCTCTGTCATTCACGAAAGCACGATCCGGCTAACAAGAGGTCTCCTCGGTTTAGTCAAGCTTTTCCTGGATCATGAGCAACCAGCTCTGCCGGGATGGAAAGGAGATTGATGTTCGGAGCAGGGATGGATTGCCACGCCGAAGCAATCACTCCTGACGAGGCCGTCATTCTTCCAGCGAGATAAGGCAGCCTCAAAACCTCCACAAGAGTCCAGAACACCCGGCTGGGGATGCCAGATCCCATGCCTCTAGGGCAGATGTCAAAATTTGCCCTCTGGGACATTTCATTCGGTGCCTCTGGTCACGAATGACTGTGGCAGCAGGACGACAAATGAATGAGTCTACACTCGCCCACAATAAGGAGAAGGAAGGGTTGCCGCAATGGCAGCAGTTGGTCTGTTGAGAGTATTCTGAGAGGACAGCTCAAAGCTTTGCAAACGTGAGTGACGCCGCCCTGTGCACATTCCACAGACAGAGTCAAAGCAGCGTGAGATCATTCCTACTTCGTCATTCGGAAAAGTTGTCATCCGGGAGACGTGTTCAGTCGCATCCCCAACCTCTTGTACTTCCAACGTGTAGTTATAGTCTTGAGCAATGAGCAGAGTGGGCTCACACATCAAGACACGAAGCGAATCATCACCCAATGCATCTGCCAACGGCTTGGATGGCTTGAGAATGCGTTGAATGATCACATCGAGCAGCAGGAGCGCGATGCAGACACCAGCAGCACCCGGAGAGACGTGCGCCTACACCAGCGGGCAGGGTCCGATGTTTGGGTTTTGTTTGCCCTACAACCTCTCCTCTGGACACAGGGGACTGTAGAGGACCACGGCAATGGATTGGGCTTCAATATGCGGCCAGTGAGGGGGATCGGGTCGTTATGGAGTTGGTCCTCCAACAAGGTATGGCGGAGGTTGACGGTACAAATGATGGGCCAGTTCCGATAATCACAACCTCAGCTATGAATGGACCCAGCATCGATTCGAGCAGCCTCTCAAGCCCGTAACAACAACACTTCGGGGAGTGATATTTCTCCCGTGAAATCTGCTTGATCGCAACCTGTAGTGATGTTTGTGTGCCATGCCATTACCTGGTCCGTATAGTAGGCTTCCTCCGTCAAGCCTTCCACTATTATATCAGCTTGCCTCCCGTCCCGTCAAGCCCGACAAAAACCAGAAGCTGAGGATAGGGCCAAGAAGGCAGCAGTCACTCTGGAAGCTATAGCCGCCTTCGTGGTTTCCAGCGGTCAAAATACCGGCGGTGAGAGAGAGAGAGGCAGAGCCAGGAGCGGAAAGTAAAGCCCAATCTACCTTTCGCCACGAAATTAAATCTGATGCTGGCGACACAGGTGGTCACTGCACTGAAAGCCACGGATGGCACACCCACTACCTCGGTGGGATCCCTACAGCTCTTCTGCAAAGATGAAATCGGAGATTTGGCAGGGAAAAGAGCGAGGCCAACAAACACTATATCTGTTGGTGTACCAATCGAGAGAGAAGGAGATCCGGGAGATATCCAAAGACTGTGAATGCTTCCAGGGTATCCGAGGTATTCCTCTCCAGTCCTGTTCTGCTGTTCGGCACTGAGCTGCCTCTGCTTTCCAAGCATTCTAGAAACAGATGCCTTTGCCCGTGGATTCTCTCTGGCATTCCTGCGGTGCAGCCTTGTGGGTATTGACCACCACTAAATCTCACGATATGAGCCCTTGCACCTCTTTCGAGAGTCGACCTTCTCTTTCCCGGGATATTGCGCACTCGGTCTGTTTATAGGACATCTTTTCTGCAACCGTGCAGATTCCCTCCAGGCTGAGAATGAATAGGCCGCCGCCAAGGCAGTGTCTGGCAAAGGCAGTGGCAGTGGCAGTGGCAGCGGCCGCGATTAATGTACCGTCTTCACTTTCTCACCCATTTTCTCGACATCTCACTCACATAAATCTCAGATCAACTCTCCTCTCTCTCCTTCCACGACACTCACCCTCCTCAACGCGGCCTCGAGACTCCCGTCGACAAAACTTGAGCCTTTCGCCAGCCCAAGATGGCGTCCCAACTCTTCCGATTCGTGCTTCTCCTATTCATGTTCCCCATGCTAGGTACACCGCTGCAGGACGTACTCACCAATGTCCCTCCAGACATGTTGCACCGTTTCCAAGTCATGGTCGAGGACTGCGTTGCCCTAGCTACCTTTGTTGCTGTGACCTTTGATGACTGCGACCCGGCCTACCTGCGGTATTTCCCCAAGGGCGACGCTCCTTTTGTCCAGTCCGTGTTTCGCCGCATTGCCAACCTTCCCCTCAACGCGGTCTTCAATCCCGGTGACTACGCCTCGATCATGCAGCAGCGAGCGACCATTGGCTTGGATCCGAGATTTACGAACATGGTCATCAACTACGACAACCACCCCGACGCTCTCTACCCCGACTGCGGGACTGCCGACAAGGTGGTCGGATACACCACCATCTCCAAGGACGGGAGCCAGACCTTCGTCATCATCTGCCCGCAGACGTTCCTGAAGTATCCCGATGCCGACGAGATCCTGAATCCGCCAGCGTGGGCGTGGAATCCATCCGGCGAGCTCTACGGCGGCTACGGGTGCGACGGCCTCGGCGACCACGACTCGGAACTGATGTTCTTCCCCGGCGCCGTGCTGCTGCACGAAATCCTGCACTATTACCTTCTTTTCAACAACCTCCCCGACTACGACGCCTTGATCAACCTTCACAACGGCGAGAGGCAGATCTGGGATTACGAGGGCCCGAACCCGCCCAGCGGATACGGCGCCTTCTACGCCCGGGTGCTCCAGCTTCTCTCGACACTCAATCCTGGTCAATACGGGCCGCACGAGGCCATCAACAACGCAGACAGCTATGCGGTCTACGCGCTGTCGATCTGGTGGCAATGGCGCTGCCAGAGACCCTTCAAGGAATCCGTCACTTACAACGATGGGACCAACCGACGTTACCCGCCTCGTCCTTCGCCGTCTCCTTAGCCCATCGTGACAGCACCGCTGCAGATACACGGTTCAAGGGGTCCCGAGGGGGCTGCGGCGTATTGAGAGCGTGAGAACGGGGGAGGGGGGTGGATCTGACCAGTCACATCACACACCCACAGCAATGGCAGACGCAAAATGGACCTGGGGCGGCGGGATCCGTCATACAAGAGACGATGATCAAGGACAGACAGGCAATGGTTGTACCGACAAGCTGGACAATGCGTCATGAGACACACAGGCAACAGGCAGACTAGACAGGTAGGCCGTGGATGACATCCCATCCTTGCGGCGCCTCAAACGTCGAGCCAACGCTTTGGTTGATCACCCGGCAATACGCTCTTGGAAGTAGATCACGTTTCTTCTGTAGTGTGCTTGCCAACAGGAATACATGTCAAAGGTGTTCTCATGTGTATACACCAGCCGAGTGTGAAACCGACCTCGCCCAAATCTTGCATGCTGTCTTTGAGGACTCGCCCTATGTCCATTCTTAGCGACCTTTACTCCCTGCGAATCATTCTTGATATCGTAGTCAAAGGTACAGCCGATCTGCAATGCACTTGCCAACAATCGCCCTGGTCCATGGATCTGCGGGTGCCCAAAGTGTTAACGAAATTCTGGAAGACTGGAAGTTGCACCTGCACCTGCACCTCCGGCCTCCTCAGTGTCAGTGCCCTGCAAGTGCCCTACAAGTGCTGGGAGCTGGGAGCTGGGTGCCTGGTCACGGGGGGCAGGTATGGTCATTTGTCATTTGAATATCATTTGTGCTGTCTGACAGAATTTCTTGGCAGTGCGGACCAATCACAGGCCGTATGTGGAGTCGCGCGACATGGACTTTTTGGTCATGACAAGGTGACAGCACCACCACATTTCCTTTGTTCCCCGCACAACCCCTCACACTTGTGTAGGGCACGGAGCAGGCCAGGGCCCAGGGGCCAGGGGTGCAGGTGCAACTTCCAGTCTTCCAGAATTTCATTATTAACACTTTTAACACTTTTTGGAACGATGCAGACCACCGCTGGCGCAGCACCAGCACTCAGCGCGGGCAAGAAGGCCGAAGGGAGAAGGGCACTCCTGGAATTTCAAACTTTGGCCGCTCGCAGGCACTGGGATCCCAGAACTTCAACTTTTGTTAGTTTAGCCACGCACCAATAGGCGCCCCAACTTCACGGGGTGAACAAAATAACGGCGTCCCGATTCCCAAAATACCGAGTCAACAAAGCACCAGGCCAACAAAGCGCTAAATCCGCCAACAGCTGAAAGAATCCGGGCAAATTCCAAGTTCCAACGCCGGATGCGGTGGTCCTGGAGACAAACTGCCTTTGTCAATTCATTATGCGCTGCACAGTGAACGAGGGTGCCAAAGGACCGGTGAGAAGCCGCAATAGAACAGCGTTGGAACCGTTGGTCGCGCATAAAAAGGAACCTCGCCGCCAAGCGGTCAAGTATCCTCCTTCACCTTCGCATCTGCGAAGGTCACACTATATATATATATATCTGCAAAGTCTCTCACCCATGGTCGCCAGGCTACACCGCGCACCCTCCGGAACCACACCTGCCTTTGTCCTTTCATTGTCTGTGAGGCAGTGAGCGACGCGGCGAAGCGAAGGAATGAGTAGCTACCACTGCCTCACTCGCCCTCAGGGCAGTGGCTCGAACCAACACGACGTTCAGGATTCATCTTCGCATCCTCAACCGACGATGCTTCTCACCCAAGAGTCGCGACCTTTGCCACTCACCCGCAGGAATCTCAAGAAACTCGACAAGATGACAGCCTCTGGGACTCATTCGAGTTCCACACGAACCCGCACGACGTCATTGGGAACTTCAAGCCTCAACCATCGCCGCCAGAAGCTCGAAGTCGCCGGTGTTAAAATAGTCCGCGGACCACCTCCCCTGGAGATTCAGGCTCTGTTGGAACTCATCTGGGCACGCGAAGTGTCGGATGAGAGAAGAGAACAAGTCACCAAGATAGTCGACAAAATGTCTGGCAATTTCGAACTTCTCGACCACGGTTCCAGAGAAGATGACTGGATCGATCCAATCGTCCTTGCCCTCGGGGAATTGGATCCAGACAACGTCTTCTGCATGGCCAAAAAATCAGGTATGATATTGACCCCCCCCCTTCTTCATATCTTCTGTGGCTCGAGGTTATTGCTAACTTCTACCTAGATCTGAGCGATCGGCTCCGGCCGGCTCCGCCACCACCTCTACGCCTTCGTCGACCTCTTCCACGACCTTCTCGGCTTCCACGGCAGTGTAAGAAACCACAAGGTATCCAGCGAAAATCAACCAAGCTGAATGCCTCACGTTCTCTCCCTCTTCCGCCTCCTACTTCGCCACCATCACCACCACCACCACCGCAGTCAAGTGCTGCACCTATTCAAACTCCCATCCCAGACGTTCTGCTCGGCTTCCACCCTCGAAAAATAGTTCAGGCACTGGTTCAGCGAAGCCTCGGCAAAGAAACCGCAGAAAGATACCTAGAACAACTCAACGACATGCGCGAACTCTGCTTCACACCGACTCGAGAACAGGCCATTGCGGTTCGATACCCGTTCCTCGTCATCGAAGGAAAGGCGTATTCGACCGGACAAGGGCTTTCCGCGGCACATTACCAAACTTCTCGAGCCGGCTGCTACCTAGTCAACCACCAAAGACAACTCAGGAAGGCGTTGGAGAGCAACTGTTTCGGCCCGGGAGGAAGTGGCAAGAGCCCACTCGTCTTCTCCATTGCGACCCATGGGGATGTCCTTGATCTCTGGGTGCACTATTTCGACCACGGGTACAAGATGAACCGCATCGACGTGTACGGCTGGCGTGGGTTTGGAGACCTTTTCCTGAAGCTGGAACGTATCATGGGATGGTCCAAGGACAATACTCTCAACCAGGTGGCCGATGCCCTGGTTGCGAAGTTCTTGGATAGGATGCAAGAACCGGAGGAAGACCCGGAGGCAATGTTGGTGGATGAATGATCCCATTGGAGCGACCTACCGTGTCAACCACCAACGACAACTCATGGAGGCGTTGGGAGGGCAACTGTTTCGTCCCCCGGAGATCAGTGCAAATCCCTGCTCGTCTTCTCCGTGGCGATGGTGGGACATGTCCTGGACCTCTGGGTGCACTACTTCCAAGAGGGTTACGAAGATCAGTACCTGATGAAACCGATGCAGACCCGCGGCGTGTTCGAGCTCACAGACCTTCTGTTGAACTTGGACCGCATCATGGGATGGTACAAGGACCAGACCCTCAACCAGGTGGCAGATGCCCTTTTCGCCGAATCCCTGAACTGGAGGGGAGCATCGGGGGAGAATGTGGATGCAATGGCGTTGGACGAATGATCCCGTTGGAGCGACCTACCGTGTCAAACCACCAACGACAACTCATGGAGGCGTTGGGGGGGGGGGGGGGGGGGGGTGGTCAGTGGTTCTGGAAATATTTCCCAAAACATCCGTCTCGACTGATGGTGAAAGTGGGGGGGGGGGGGGGGGGGGGGGGGGGGAGCAACTGTTTCGTCCCGGGAGAAAGCGGCAAGAGCCCACTCGTCTTCTCCATTGCGACGACCCATGGAGATGTCCTTGATCTCTGGGTTCACTATTCCTCCAACCGACGCATCTCCTCAATTTCAGCTCGCCGACTTTCTCTTTCCCGACCAGGCTCAAATGACATCCTTCGATTGGGACGAATTCCGACGGAAATTAAAGGCCTGCCTTCGATCCCAAGCCGCCTCGAGGTGCCGCAGGTGGCTTTTTGAAAGCATGGATCGTGCAGAGAAACGTGCAGGGAAACGTGCAGGGAATCGTGCAGAGACACGTGCAGGGAAACGTGCAGGGAATCGTGCAGAGAAACGTGCAGGGAAACGTGCAGGGAATCGTGTAGGGACACGTGCAGGGACACGTGCAAATGCTGGTGGACGAATGATCCCATTGGGAGCGAGCGACCTGTTTCGTTTCCCAAGCATCATCAGCCAACAGTATGCATAAGAAGACACAGAAACATGTGAGCCTCCAGCGCCAAAGCCACCTCCATCCATCCAGCACATGATGCCGACTGTATCTGTCGAGCCTGTTTGAATGGGACGGTGCCGTTGCGGACGACGACTGCAACCGAGGGAAACCCCAGGACACAATGCACTCGGATGCAGTGCAGAAATCCTGCGAATATCGCTGGTGCGGGCTGGTTGCGAGTAAAAGAACACCAAGTCAGAAGATTATCAAAATGAGAATATTTGAAAACCGATACCGACCTCGTGGCCGCCTGTTTGCTGTGTGTGCGCTGTAGTTCCAATCAAAGTAGCTTATACATACCATAGTGAACCGTCTGATGACCCATCACATCATCCATGGCTCTACTGATCCCTCGCCACATACCCTATACCCCATTATCCCCTGCTCAAGTCTTCCTAGTCCACTCACGTCGCGTGTCTTTCATTGTTCAGAACTGTTTGGGGAAGGAACGGCCGGGCGCCCCAAAGACTCCGAAAACTTGGTGCTTGCTTCCCTACCTGCACGGCAGATCTGCACCGAGTTCATGCACCTCGGTTCCGGGTTCAGAACTTTCTTCTGGGAAGCAACTTGTTTCTCAGGGTTTGATTTGATTCCGATCCACGGCCCACGGGAAAACATATATGCTCGCCAGTGTCTCCTTCCGGAAAAAGCCCAGCTGGTCCATTCTGAGTCAGGCGGCGCTCGGTGCAGCGCTGGCCGGCCAGGTTCATCGGCCGGCGGAGGATCTGCTGTGCGGTGCTGTGGTTTTTGCCTCAAAGATCCTGGCAGTGGGGGGACAGGGGAGATTGGGGGTTGGGATTGGAATTGGTCTCAGACACTTGACGCACGAGGCTGTTGCCGAGCGCAGGGCCCAAGCTAAGACATTGGCAATCATGAATCGATTCCTGCCAAAGGAGAGGAAGCGATACTTGGCATCGCTGGTGATCGCGATGGCAAATGGTGGTGATGATGGCGATGTCGGCTCTGAGGCCGAAACCCAAGGAGAGGAGGGATGAGCAACCTCCAGCTGCGCAAAGGGAGCGTCCAGTTGAGCCGCTGGTCGTTTATCCCTCGTGAAACCCTTGGTAGCATCGAGCTTCACCCATGACAATCAATTCCATCACTTGCCGTCCATCCCGACCCTTTTTGCGAAGCTGTCGGTCGGCTCACGTATTACCGAGGAGAAAGATTCCGGCAGCTTTTGAAAAGGACTTGCAGGGAAACGACAATTGATTGATGGCAACATAAAAGCAGAGGACAAGACGATTCCTCGATCTTCAGGCGTATTATTGAGTGGGTGTATCTGAGAAGCGCAGTTAGTGCTCGCCCTCAGCTCTCCTCGACGTGAATCGTGGCCTGGTCCTTTGTCCGGTGCTGCTTCATCTCCGCCTCGAACCCCACGCGGTCGATATCGTCCACGGTAAAAGCCCCCTTCTTCCCACTCGCCAAACCCGGGAACAGACGCGACGTGGCGCTCTTGGCCGAGAGGAACAGCAGGTCGATCTCTTCCAGCGACTTGTGCGCGGTCTCGGGGTAGAACAGGAAGACGAGCCAGAAATTGACAAAGTTGAAGCAGAAGAAGACCATGTAGAATTTCCAACCCTGGCAGTGGCAGTTTGTCAGCGTCATGCATAACCCTGTGGCTGCGAGCCCGGCCGGCGCAGGTGACAACTTACGATATTTGCGAGGCCTGGTGGCGTCGATACCACGACGACGTAGTTGATGGTCCAGTTGACGGCGTTGGCCACGGGATAGAACTTGTTCCGGTATTTGAAGGAAAGGATTTCGGCCGGGTAGAGGTATTGGAGACTCTGCCAGGCGAGGGCGAAGATCATCAGGTAGAGATACACCAGCACCACCACGATGTACCCGGACCATTTGGCCGTGCCTTCGGACGGATTGCCCCCTATGGCCAACACAATCCCGGCAATCAGGAAGCAGAGACCCTGACCGATGGAGCCGCTGAAGAACAGCGGACGCCGTCCAAACCTTTCGACTGCCTGTGGTGGAAGGCTCAAAGTCAGTTTTTGGGTCGACGGAATCGCCTCATTCGCCAAAGTTTCACTTACGAATTGCGAGAAGAGGTTGGATAGGAGCCACGGAACCCCGGTGCACGCCGCCAGTACCCGGGCTGGGGTCGACGAGAAGCCCAGCTGCTCGAAGATGATGACGATGTAGTAGGCAAAGACGTTGCATCCGCCAATCTGGCCCATGTACTGGGCGCCGCATCCGATGATCAGTCGGTACATGTGTCGTCCAGGTGCAGTCCAGAGGTCACTGATCGGGGTGGCTTCGCCGGCCTTCTCGAGCGCCACCACGGTCTGAATGTCCTCGAGCTGTTGCCGGACTTCGGGCGACGAAATATCCTCCTGGCCAGTGAGTCGTGCAAGGACCGTCGCCGCTTCGCCCATGCGGTCTTTCGAAGCGAGCCATCGCGGAGACTCTTCGCATCTGGGTGTCAGCTCCTGCCTGGGCCTTTTACAGCTTCTTCCAAAAACATGGAGAGGAGACCCACCTGGCAACAGAGGAAGAAGAATAAATACTGGGAGGAGGTACACCACTTGGAAAATTGAGGGGAGTCGCTAGCCGGAAAACGACGGGTGTCAGTCAGCATGAAACCTTCGAGAGCGGAGAGGATGCTACTAGACGCCGCCGACTCACCCATTGCAAAGATGTCTGCGAAAAGCTGGTCCCCAGAGTCAAGAACTGGGCCACGAGAAATCCGACATTCAAGATAAAGAGCTCTTGAAAGATGGCGCGCCCTCGGGCATGAGGAAGGCTGGTCTCGGAGTGGTAGACCGGCACCACGGAGGTGTTGATTCCTGGGCAGGCGAACACCATTAGTGAGCGGACCATCTCTTTTCACACTGTGCCGTTCGCCTCCTGCTCACCGTTTCCAAACCCTCCAATCATCCGTCCCGCTATCAAGCCACCGATACTACCCGGCGTCGTTTGGATGATGGCGCCGATCACACAAATGGCCGATCCGATCAGCTGTTGACACCCACCTCGTCAGCAACGGCATTTCTCGAAGTCGGTCCACTTCCATCAGGCAGTACTCACAATGCTCTTGCGATGTCCTATGCGTTCGGCAATGAAAGGCGTGCAGAGCGCCCCCACAAGATTGCCAATGTCAAATAGAGCGGCGACCTGTCCGGTCAACCCGGGCGACGGATGGTGGAAATACTCGACAAACGGCGGGCCACTGGCAATGCCGCCATACAAGGCGCAATCATAGCCGAATAAGGAGAACGCCAGACCGCAGACGATGAGGATCCAGACTCGGAGCTTGCGGCCCTTCCATTGCTTGGGTTGGAACATGTTCGCAGTCGTGGATCAAAGGAGAGCCAGAACAGTCTCAAGGTGGAGCAATCGAATAAGTAGGTCTTGAGGGCCTTCCTACCCCACAAAGCTGGGTTAGTCCGGGGTACATGTCTGGGATATATATTCGATCCCTAGCATAACAGCTCGAAGGGCCAGACGGGGGTGCGGAAAAGGGCATCGTGATAGTACCTGTCTCGACGAATGGTTTACCGAGTTCAGTTCTGTTTATCTAATTGCATGCAGGAGGGGGTCTACCTTCCTTGATATCGATGGCGTTCGATGCGGAAACCCACATGCGGAAAAGTGGTACTGCGGAAAATGCGGGTATGCGGCAAAGCGGTTCTGCGGCAAAGCGTGCTGCATGCTGTGGGCAAAGTGCTGGAGGCAGCGCCGGACGAAGAGCATTGACCCGAACTGCGTTGGCTGGAAAAGCATTGCGCGGAAAAGGGATATCAAGCGGGATTATACTTCGCTAGACGGAGGCTACTTCGCGATGTACTTGCTCCCCTCATGATCTTCTCCCGCCACCACTCAGTCTCGGTCTCCTACCCAAGGGCCTTTTGGCGAATTGCGCTCGCGGTCGAGGTTGGCCTGGAATCTCGGTCGGCATATGATGGAAGGAGATGAAAAAGGGAGAATTGAGAACACGGGACGAAGAGATGGAGACATTTGGGGCTCAAAGGGGGGGGACCCTCGGGCTGTTGCTGAGGCGCAATGCCACCGAGCACTCGAAGGTGCAATACCAAGAAAACATTGCTTGTTTGGGGCTGGCGTCGGTGTTGGGCAGCTAGGAGGGCGAAGAAGAGCGAAGGACATGTCGACGTCGACGCCTCCCGACATGGTAGTTCTTCAAGCCCGAAGTGGCAGTCACGTGGCAACCGCAAACCGTGGCTCAGGATCGCACAGCCACAGTTGAGAATGGCTTGGCCATGACGTAGGTTAGTTAAGTGGCGAGTTGCTCGCGTCCGGAAAGGGAAAGGGACTTTGGCGAGTCACGTGAGAGTGTCGAGATTCGCCGCTGAGTACGGAGTATTATGGTTTTACTCCGTCCATCAACAGAGGTCCCGAGCAAAGCAGCCGCAGGAACGTCTTGTGCTCTGATGGCTGAATCACCAGTTGAAGATCTACCAACATGACACGGTCAAGGCGTCATTCATGTAAATACCGGCGGGCCAGCCGTTATCTGATGCTGAAGCACGGTCTGGCGGGCGCGAATTACAATACAGGCGGAGTTCTTCTTTGAATGTGTTAGCGTGGGTCCGTCATTCCTGATTGCCTGGAGTTTGGAGGGGGAACGGACACACATCACAGCCTGGATGGGCAGAGTGACGGAGCTGGGGAGGGGGAGGGAGGTTTCCAGGGCGGCGAACGTGAGAGCAGCAGGATCGAGCATGGGCGCAGCATTCGCGTAGGTGGCAGCATGGGGATGGGCATCAGCATAGGTATGGGGACAGGATTGGGCTGAGGGGGGAGGGTGAGGCGAATGTGCTTGGGCTTGGGCTGAGGCTGGGCCTGCTGGGGATGTTCGGGATGTTTGGGATGCCTGTGATGCCTGTGATGCCCGTGATGCCTGTGATGCCCGTCCACGAGCATACAAGTAGAAATATGAGCATCGAGGGTCAGCATTATGCCCTCGGTGCAGCTGAAAGTAGTTTCTTGCAGGCATTGCCAGAAGCCACGGCATCCATCCATTCCATCGCAGCAAACCGTCCTGGAATTGGATTGAATGCAGCGGTGGTTCGCGTGGGAGCCCGTAGTGTTTGCCCTTCTTCCTTCTGGCAAAGGTGGCAGACCGTAGGATTTGCACTCGTGGAGAAGTGGTTAACCGGAGAAACTTGCTTGCAATTGCCATGACCGCAGGAGGGGGTAATGCTAGCCCCGCCTAATGTGGAAAGGTTTGTTTGAGCATTGCTTCTGAAGCAAACTCCTGAGAAGTGAGGCGATCCACATTGAATTTGGAATTGCTGGGCGAATGAGCTTGGGAAGGGCAGCATTTGTCTTCCCACCCCTTGCTTTGGCTGAGCTTTGGAAGGGCGGAGGGGTTATGAGGCGTTTTGTATCCAGTGTCTTGCTTTGGAGCACCGCTGAAAAGGGGGACGATCCACATTTACGTGAATTTGGAGTTGCTGGGCAAATGAGCTTTGAAAGGGTGGCTGGTTAGGGGCATTTTTGTTCCCAAAGTTGTCGCCGCCTATCCCAACTGGGTATCAAGCGGTCTGGCTCAAGGCAAAACAGAGCACTGCTACCCGTACTTGCTCAATTGAGCCAGGGTTGCCAATCAAGCCAAGGTGTTGAGACGGCGATGGTCCTTTGTCCCACTTTTTTGTCGGACGGGCCTATAAAATCATAGTATTGTCGAGTCACGTGACGGAAACACCGACTGGGCCTGCCACTCCCCAGATTCTCACACAGTGGCAGTCAAGCCGTCAACCAACTTGGTTTCACGTAGCAGATCAACAGGTGAATATCTGTTTGACCCTCTCTTTGCACGGTGGCCCAGTACTGAAAGCTCTGGCGACAGCTGAAGCCAGAAGGCGTGAACAAGGCTGTCAACGGAACAATACAGGGATACCAGGCTTGCTTCATGTGACGGTAGAGGAGAGAAGCTATACTGGCGAGTGCACATGGTATCGGCTGCAGTACCGGAGTGAGGCTATCAATCGACTGGTTGGCCAACTCCACGTGATAGTGAATGGACAGTCTGTTCTCTCAGTGGGAGTATTTTTGGCAGGGCAATGAAGCCAACCAAGACCAGTACTTCTTCCTCCCCACGATAGTACTATCGGCTGGGGCTTGTTCCAGGTGATGATTCTGACGACTACTCATTGCATGTGATAGCGAAGGGGGGATGGCATTATTGCCAAGTGGGCATAGTTCCAAACGGGCCATTGGGTTGCTCGACTAGTGTTGGCGCCACTTGATCAATCCAGCAGCTTGGAGCAAAGTGATTGGCTCCTTGCTTACGGTCTCACTTGGTAGAAGCACCAGACAGTGATTCTGACAGCCGCGCAAGTGGTTCCCGCTCGGACCAGGGGTAAGTACTGGTCAGTCACTGAAGCTAAAGCCATTCTCAGTAGAGATTCGCGTCTCCTCTCCACCCATCATCCCAACGGGCCATTCTTTTCTCCTTGGCGGCTAGTAACACAGAGCTATATTACTCTCCAGGCAGCCCAACCTTAGTCTCGCCACACCCACCTCTTCCACTCTTATCAACCACCCACCCAATAGCCTCGCCTCGGTTCTGAGTTAGAGTCCAACCAAGTCCCACAATGCCTCAGAAGAGTCGGCAGCGGCGTCTAACAAAGCCTCGGAAGGAACGGCGACGGCGTCAAATCCCATCAGAGTAAGCACTGCCCTTTTTGCGAGACCAGACGACTGACGATAGGGTACAAGGTCGAGGTCGACGCCCCATGTTTTGCCCGGTTCTCCGACGCAAGATTTCGACGCGGAATCGCAACTGCTCGAACCCGCACCCCAGCTGCAAACGATCAAGGCCGCGCTGGAAATCCAGATGCGCAATCCCCGACTGGCCCAGCTCGACATTTCGTGCTGGTGTATCAAAGACGATGGCGTGGACCAGATCTTGCATCTGTTCGAGGCCCTCCGACCGCGCAGGGTGAAAGTGCGCATTATCACCAATTTCTTTGATGGGAAGAGCCACGTGGACGCCATCCGGCGCGTGAAGCAGTCCTCGGACCACGTCAGGATCAAGCTTATGGACTCCGAGGAGAGCGCCCTGTGCTTCCCCCCTTGGGGGTGGATGTTCCATGACGGCGCGGGCAGCTGCTACGAGTCGGTGCTGGGGTTTAACTCGGGGATCGAGGAATGCGGGCTCCTGACAACCACTGGGGACAAGGAGGACGGCGCCGCCCGGCACGTGATGGAATTCAACCGGTTCTGGGACCAGCAGGACGAGTCTCTGGAGACAAAGCTACACGAATACACCGAGGCCACCCACGCGCGGTGGGTGCTCATGGAAGAGGATGATCGCGCCATATTCGGCAACGGTGTTGAACGGCCAGTCACGTTTTTCTTATCGTAGGAGCGAAGACAATGTGCATTTTGTATCAATAATGCGGATCTGTGTGGAAGGTTGTTATTCGGAATTGCTCAGACTAATCGAATAGGAGATAGCGGTACGGCTGGAATATGATTCTTCCGGGGGACCCAAAAAAAAGACGGTAGTATGGAATAATGATATTCCGAATCGCCGAGGCGAGCTGGGGTGGCTGGTTGACCACCTTCCTCAAATAGCTAGGCGGCCTCGGACTATCACGTGAGAGGAGCTGAATAGAGAAGGCGAGTCAGGAGGCGTCGAGTCTCAAAAAACGTTCAGCCCAAGCTTGTTATGTGCAGCAAAGTTGCCGGGACCATCGTGACGGGGCGAGTGTCCATTTTCATCGAGTGGCAAGGCTCCATGGGTTCGACATGTACACAGGCATTGCGGGAGCATATGTGCACAATTCCCAAAACCTGGCGTCGGTGGACCTCGACATGACTAACCAAAGCCTATCCTATCCATCCTACGTTGCTCCTCCCTCTCCTGCCACGAGGGCTCGTCTCGTATTCATCGACCTGCAAGTAATGTAGCTCCTTCCATGACTCATCAACAACAGAGGTTCTCTATTATCCGCCCAACAAGGAAAAAAGAGTGGTTGGACGGGAGAGTCCTTCCGGGGCCGTCGCTAATCAAGTATTTGGAAGACTCATGATGAGTATTTTGCTCCGTATCTTGAACATCCTCTGGCTGTGCTTTGGACTTCCATTTTTTATCGATTGAACGCCATCGAAGTCACGGCGAAACGGCCGAACTGCAGGAGCAAGTGGGAAAGGCCGAAGCCTACCTAGATGGATTTCCAATGAGTCTTATATAAATGAATCCAAGTTGGTCCCACACAAGCCACTCGGATCGAAGCCGCATAAGGTGCCAAAGCTGCGTCCAGATCCGCCGCCGAATCCCAAGTGGCACAATGATTGTACCCAGAGACCCAGTTTCAAGTGGCACGTGACAGTGTGTCGAGTTCGAGATCCATTGCTTTGTGACACGACGGGCCTTTGGATTACCCGATTAGGCGATTTGGGTGCCATGTTTAGAAGGCCCAGTCTAGACGCGAATGCTCAATCTGGTTGTCGCCCTCGCAGTCCAACAGGTACTATGATTTTGTTAATTAGCTCCCGGAAAGGAATTATCTTTTGCTCCAGTCAGCTTCTTGATATTACGGGATAGTATCGAAAATGTCATCCCCATGCGACGCTGCCTGACTAGGACCGATGGCCCGCTGATGCCTCCTGCCAAATGTCCTCGTAGGACTCGAGTTGGACCCCTCTCTGCTGGTAGAGAGGATCGCTATTGATGGCGCTTCTGACTTCCGAGCGTAGAGGGTCGTCGATAGGGATCGCTTTGCTGTACGGAGGCGCGCACCAAAAGTGTTGACCCCGCTAGTTTTTAGCGCATAGACTAGAAACCTGTTCTAGGCCATTGTAGGACTAGGTTTTCACCCCGCGGCCAATCTTCTATAGTAAACAGAAGTCGCCTAGTATGTTGCCCTGCACCTTTTCTCAACAATCACATCAATCACACTGCCTCCAATGCCTGCGCAATCGCCAACAGTGGTATATCAGGTAGGGAATAAGGCCCAGGAAGGTCTGTCTATGGTTAATCTCGTACATTTGGCCATGCCGTTAACTGATTTGTATGCAGAACAAGCCCGTGAACGCGAATCTCAGCGCCCGCGAATACCTCAGAACCCGCGAGCGCAGAGACCTCTCCCTCAGGAACAGGCCACTGACTATACTAGTGTTCGCTATTCGCCAGCGTAACGAGTGTAGACACTTACGTTATTATCGCTCGGCTATTCGCCATAGTAAGTTAAGGTCTGGATTAAAGTCCCTGCGAGATAGGCTAGGAGGATTCTTCAAAAGGCAAAAGAGCGTAGTTATCGTCCGTAGGAGGATCCTCGCATTCTCAATCATTATGTTAAGGACGGCGTTAGGACAGGACGACCTAAGGAGATAACTAACGAGGTTAAATAACGTATTCTGGCGTTTATTGAAAAGAATAGATTAGGCAGAGAGAAATCTAGCGACGTTTTAGCCTATGAATTAGGTATTAGCACGTCCTCTGTTCTACGCGTTCTACGTAAGAATAACCTTAGGAATGTCAAACCTACGAGAAAACCTAGTCTATTAAGGGCCTAGCGTTCAGTTCGATTACAGTTCTGCCTACGCTATAAGGACTAGACGCTAGAGGATTAGAAGAACGTTATCTGGAGCGACGAAACCTCAGTTATGCTAGGTAAACGAGGAAGGTAGAGAATCTAGCGGCGAGCGGACGAGGCCTTTATAAAGTTAGCTATTCGTAATCGCTAGAAAGGCTTCTCTAAGTTCATGTTCTAGGGCTGTTTTACTTACGATCTAAAATGCCCTTATTTTATCTAGTATTCTGAGACAGTAAAAGAGCGTTAAGAGGTAACTGAATACGTCGATCGATTGAATAAGGAACTGGAACCGATCAAGAAGGAGGAGTAGGAGTTATAGATAGGAACGAGACGATTAGGCCTTAGGAATAAAGGTGGTAAAAAGCTAACCTAGCGATTTATAGAGGTAACTGGTAAGTTAGTTAGGAAAGGTAAAGGTGGCATTGACTGGTATCGCTATATTAAGGTAGGCGATTTAGGCGATCTAATGCCTTCTCTCGCTATTTTCTATGTGATTTACTAATAGAATCGTAATCTAGTTTATCGTCCAGCTATTAATTATCCCGTTTGCATAGGAGTGCTAGAAATCGCGATCTGAGACGATAGTCCAGGAGGATAACGTATCATCTCACGCCTACTGGTATACGCAGTAAATCTATCAATTTTATCGAATTCCTCGTCTTCCACATCCTCCTAATTCACCTGATTTAAACGCCTTAGAAAAGGCCTGGCCATGGCTCAAAAAGGCCACGATATCTCGCGGTCCTCCGCCGTCGATAAACGAACTAAAAAAGACCTGGAAAGAGGGGTGGAATAGCCTTCTATAGGAGTAGATTTAGCTATGGATAGAGGGCATTCTACGTAATATTCAAGAGATTATACGACTCGAGGGCGGCAACGAGTATAAGGAAGGCCGAGACACCAGGCGTAGCTACAGAGGCTACCGGAAGGTAGGCCATTTACATAAGCACGTTTACCTACAGGATTACAGGGTAGGCGACGGCGAGGTCGAACAAGTAAGCCTGCCTACTATAGGCGTGGCCGAATGGCTAATCTACAGAACGCCTGGCGATCGAGATAATCAACAGAACAGCGAATAGGACAGCGAACAGGACGGTTGGACAGACAGCGATTAGGACAGTGACTAGGCCAGCGATCGATCACAGTTGTGGCTAGGACAGTAGTAAAAACAGTGGCCAGGACAGCGATTAGGTCTAGTTATGTCTATCCCAGCAGTTCCTCACACAAAATAGGTGACAGACTGTTTACACGACCATGCCGAGGCCCTAACTGACTAGTCTATGCGCTAAAACTAGCGCAGAACCAACACTTTTGGTGCGCGCCTCCGTACATACATCAGCCTGTCTTCATCATGTCATTCATTCCATCCCCAAGTCTTCGCCACCAAGCCGCACAAGGGAGTGTTGCACTCAGCCATGTCGTAGTTCCATGTCCAGCCAGCGCCGTGACTCCGAATCCGCCAGCGTGTGGCCTTGTTCTCGACCTCCTGCCGTATGGCACCTCCCCTCTCGCCCCCAACAGAATCCTGCAAAATCCAACGTGCGGGTCGTCCGGATCCAAGAGCCTCATCGTGACATCCAGTCTCTGCTTCTGATCGCCTTTGGCCGTCTTCGCCGATACGTTGGCCTTGCACCGTGACCACGCATTCGTTCATTCCAGCTGGTCCGCCGGTCCCTCTTCACCAGGGAATTCCGATATCCATATGAAACTGCCAGGCTCGTCGTCATGGACCTCTTCAGTGGTCTTTTTTTCAGAGGAGCGTAGCCGCGCCAGCGTATCTGTAGACCTTGCAAGGAGACTCCGGAACATCTTCTCAGACCATAGGTCGTCTGGCCACTTGACTCCCCTCGGATCCCGTTTGGCTGCTTCTATCAGTGGATCCGCCTTTGCCACCCATTCCTCGGCGATGGTCATGTTCACGGGCTGCGACATCCTCAAGTTTCCGCGGCCGTCGAAGTATGCGGGAGCCAGTTGATGTCTATCTTGCTTGGTGAAGCGGGGTGTATTAATGATCTCTTTGATCTGCTCCTTTGTGAATTTGTTTTCCCAGTTCGGATGGTCGTCATCCAGCCGCGGGTATCTGCCTGCAGAGGTCAACGCCTTCTTCTCGTTCAAGGTCTCGTCGGGGTTTGCCGTCTTCGGTTTCGGTTTCCTCTGCAGGACGTCGGATCCCCAGTCAATGCGTTTCTCCCTGAATTCCACACCAGGCTGGGAATAATTGATCGTGAGCAAATAAGCGGTGGGTGCAATGGTCTCGCCCCGTTGTCGCATTCTCCTTTCCCTGATGGCTGTCCAATCCATGACGTTCAGACTTCCCCCGATGGCAGACTCTTCCATCCCGAGGTCCCAGCCATCCACAACTTCACACATCTGTTCGAAGGTGAACCAGATGTGCCCGTCTTGCGGACCAAAGACGAAGCCCTTGGGGAACTTGTCTCGTTCCTTCGGCTGTTGCAGCGGAGCCCTCTCTTCGTTGTTCACTTGCTCCTCGTGAACTGGTCCGTTCGGTCCCGACTGTGCCACTGCCGGCGCTCCAGCAGTATCGTCTCGTTCCGCAGGCATCTGGGCAGGTAGTGTCTCCGTCTGTCGCATCACCACGTCGCCATTGTCGTCGATGTCTGGTTCTCCAGTTTCCCAGGCCGGCAGGGCTGCTGCTGCTGTCGGAGTGTCAGTGTGGGCTGCCGTGTCGTTGCCGTCGCCGACTCGCGTTCGCACGATTGCAGGAGATCGCAACATGTTTGCTGCATGAGCGTCGGCCATTTGGCCACTTCTGTAGTGTGTGTCTTTGTGTGTCGTTCTTCGGGCGTCGCTCGGTGTGAACTCGCAGTGTCAGCGTCGCAAGTCGGTCTAGAGCGTGTGAAGGTTGTAGAAAGAACAAAGAAACCCAGCTATCGGTGCGGTAGAAATCAAGTCTTCCGCAGTGACTTCGTGCACGCCAAGCATATGACACACGTGCCGTTCGTTTCGCCATCTCTTCACTCTTCTTTCGTTTTGCAGGCAGTTGGCCTACCATCGGGCCACGTTTGTCCTGCTTGCGCCCACTGATATGCTATCTGCAACAACCCATGGGAACGAAAGCCCTTTGTTCCAGAGGCCGGAGGTGCCAAGGGCTTGGCAGTGCCAAGTTCCTCCTACTCCTGAGGACATCAATCAGTTCATTGTCTACGCTTTCGCTTGCCACTGGTACTCCTATGGGTTGCGCCTCTGTTACCCTTTTCCCTCTCTCCGGCCAATTTTCGCCTCCAAACGAGAAACTTGATGGTACGAGGACCGCCAGACGTCTGGCATCTTCGGAACTTCCTGCTACCATCCGCCAATATCTACTGCTATCGAATAATATTGATTGGTCACGTTCAAAATTCATGGGCTGCGGTTTCTCATGACCAGAGACACCCCTTTCCTCAATACCTTGGGCCCAACAAATCCCAGATTCAATACTTCCGGGCCAGGCTCCCATCCATATTCGAAATTGTTGTGAGAGGGGATCCTGGAGGTTGACTTCACGATGCCTGCCACCAAAATTCCCCTGTTTCATCGCCTTGCCCGCCTGGGTACCGAGGCTGATCTGGTTTCCTGGTCTCATCGAGATTTACCAGATCAGGATCCGTAGCCTGGGGAACCCAACTGTTACAAGACGCCATCCTGGGTCATCTTGTGGCCTCCAGCCCCTGTTCGTTTCTGCTGGGTTGCCTGCCCAGATAGCCTGCTCTTGATTTCCTTCATTGATTCTTGGGATCGCCTGGTATTTGCCAAATGGATCTTTCAATCATGCTTCGCGTTCCATCCTGGACCTTGAGGTCATTCAAGAGGCAAATCCCCTTCCGTACCCCCGTTTGTAGCATCGTCAGAGTTCCAGACTGTCCGTTCTTGCCGACCTTCAGGTGTTGCCCCTCCGTCCATTGATTTCATAGGGATGGATGACATCGGCTTGATACTCACCTTCGAAACAGCTACAGAGCTTCCATCTGTGTCACATCTAACGCCATTCTGATCTGCTTGCTACTCCTCACGTCCAGGGGCCAAATAGCGTCGACAGTAAGCGTATGGATGAGATCCGCTCTCATCATGTCATTCCCGGTGTGTACCAACTCATTGGCTCCTGGATCCTTGCTTTCGCCAGAGAAGCCCAGGCTGTTCATTGACGGTTCGCTTTTCCCTGCTCCTGGGTTCCCCCAGCTTGCAACTTGTCAACTGTCGGACTTATCATTGAATGCTCCAGGCCCAGGGAATCGGTGTTTGATTCACGAAGCGATTCCAATCTCGCTTCCTTAGTCTTTGCCTTGCCTTGTTCAGCATAATCCGCGCGCTGCTGCCGTGCTCCGGCCCCGGGGCTTTCGTACTTCTCTTGCAGTCAAAAAGTTTCCATTATTCCATATATCGCAGAGGTGTTTGAAGGCAAAGTGTGCAGGGGCAAAGGCTGGTGGGCAGTCCTCGACCACAACCCGCGCGTCGCCTTCTAAGCGGGAGGCAATGTATTCCACCTTGGCCAGCTCTTGTGCATCTTCAGTGTCGAAACGGATCCCAAAGATCAGATTCTTTTCAGCGTTCATTTTGTACACCATCTCTTGTTTCCAGCTCCTATATTTCGCTCTATCCCCAGAAATTCAAGGTTGGGGGGGAAGGGGGTCTGCAACTTTCATCATGCGGTAGCCTCCTCTATTTTGGGAGCTCGCGTAGCAAGGCTGCGGGGCGTTAGTTGTAGCTCAATGGAGTATTATTATTCCGGCCCGACAAGGCTGGGTGGGAAAGGGGTGAGAGTGCGGTGCGTTTTCCAGGTCAACCAATCGGCTGAAGGATCACACCCGTTACCATCGGCAGGAGGATAGAGGTTCTGCAAGATATCAGTCACAGATCTAATCGATGTGATCAGCCTCAATAAGCAACTAACTGATGAAATTGCAGTACGAAGGACTATCTCAAAGGTTGAGGCTCTGTTGTGCTGTGTGAACGAATCCAAACAGTCTCAGCCGCGCGAATCTTGACCCTTCTCTGAAAGTCTTCATCCAGTTCTTGGCCTGAGCAGGCCGGCGCCTGGTGATTGTCTTTTCGTCTTGTCTCCAGACTGGTCGACATGGATTGGATTCGCATCCCCCTATTCAATGCTCGAGCACCGAGTTGCAGACCACGCCTCGCACGACTAGGATGCCAATAGCAGCACCCCCTTCTCGGCCGATGGCCAAGCCCGTATTCCGGATATCAGATACGGCGTTTCATGGGAACGGAACAAGGGAACACTGTAAACAATGCAGAGATGAATGTCACTCGGTCCCTGCACATGCCATGCGCCAAAGTGGGGCGAGAGCTGGGCTGCGGACACGCCTGGACGGTTGCTGGGCTTGTCCTTTGTTGTTTTGCTACCATTTAGGTCAACACAATGAACAGCGGAAGATGAATGAGAGTGGAGCGAGGAGACAAGAAGGCGCTGGAGATCAGAGGAATGGATGATGCAAGTTTGGCTCTGCACTGACATGCAACAAACATCACCAGCTGGTGATATCTTTATGGCTGTATACTTTGGTGCAGGGAACAAAGCCCCTGCACTCCAGTGACCATCACACCACCAGACCAGCCTCGTCCCTTATTCCCTTGGCCAAATGATTGAGCCACAGCAAAGCGCCGTGTCTCGGCATGCAGATACCGATCTCCAAACGTAATCAACGATGGTACAATATCCACACCAAGCCAGAACGCCAGGTTGGAAGATTCCCCGCCCCGCCGCCTCCACGACTCCGGTCGTTGTGATCTGCCCGGTCCCATAGACCAACCACCTCGTGAACCCATGCAGCCCGGTCTTCCGCAGACACTCATACGCCGGGGTGGGTTCATCGCCGAGAGCACGAAGCGGAACCAGGGCCGAGTCCGCCAATGCATGCTCCATCCAGTCCCCACATCATCTTGTTGTTTTCAATGGCTTGTCGATGAATCGCACGTTCCTCTTTCACCGTGTACGTTCCCCGAGAAATCCAGTGCGACATCTCCATATACTCGAGCCCGCCCTTGAAAGCATTCGACGCTCTCGTCACGCACTGCGGGATTGTTGGACATTTGCCTGAAGCGCGCAGTGGCCTGGACTAGCGTCAAGGTGGAAGCTCCAACTTGTTCTACTGGCGCACCAGACTCCATGCTCGGATAGCCGCCCTTGGCCAATCCGACCACTACTCGCTTTCCTCCCCCTCCGTCACCGCCCGTTCCCCCTGCTCGCTGCCGCCGTCGTAGACGTGGTACGTTCGTTTCGGGGGGGCCACCGTTGGTGACGGTCTGATTCGATGAAGACCGCAGTTGGTCTCGTGAGTCCCAGCTCACGCTGCTCAGATGCGGGAAAGACGTAAAGTTGCCGCTGATACCACATCGGAAGTCGTCCTCGTATATATTTTCTCTGGCACCGCCGATGCTGGAGTCCCGCTGAGACGATTACTGGCCACGCTTGGGTTGATCTGGCTTCTTTCATCATAGCGATGCTCTCTGGTCAATCCTGGATGTGTGGGATCAGTGCCAATGTGTCTTACAGATAGGATGTTTTCGGCGCTGTCGTGCTTGTGCTGATCTATGTATCTTGACAGAGCGTTGCCGTCGCCCGGATGGGGGGCAGGTTGGTGGTGAGCTTGTTGCCCGGAATGAAGCGTTTTGCTCCTGAATTCTGCCCCGTGTGCTCGCTTCCGCTGCTCTCAACAAGGTGAGAGACGGCATCGAGAAGTTGGTGACGATCTGGGCTGCTTTAGATGCTCTGGAGATTGTTGTCGACTGTGTATGTAGGTCGCGCTGAGGACCGTTGAACCAGGGACAGTAATTTGGGTGACCTGATCGACGGTATCGTATTCATTGACCGTTTGGTAGCTTCTTGGCTCCAGCGGTACTGGCTGTGACCAATCCAAGCTGTGTTTGTGCTTTCGAGCAAGGCTTGTCATTGGATTGAAGCAATTCAAATTGTCTTTGAAATCAAACGCCTCGTACCCCTGCTTGGTCGCGTAATTCCACCGCCCTGATCCTGGTGTTGCCCAATTCTGGATTCGGCAGGGTCTCTCCATAGACCTTCAACTCCCGTAAAGCTTCATTACCATTTTACATATCGTGGGCATATGTCATCCGTTAGAGCCGGTCGTCCTCGGTACGAAAGCCATCTCCCCGGGCACTCCAAGTCTGCATGGGCTTTGCTCCTACATCGAAGACGCACCATTTCTGGCCTGTTTCCGTCGTTGTCTCATGGATCAGCTGCCCGAGCATGCCAAAAGTATCCATCGCAGAAAGCCAACCTCTGGTGTCAATCAACCGCCTACGGTTGCCTTGAATATCTAGCACCGCTCTAGTCTCGTAGGATTCTTCTCCTGGTATGCCATTTATGTGCTGAGTCCGATTCTGCGCCCTAGCCAGGAAGTCGCGTCCCAGACTGTCCTGATAACTTACCAGAGGAGCTGCGGCGTGTACTGAAGTCTGCTCTGCGCACTCTTTCTGATCTGCATCCCCACTGCCAGACTCCCACAGTGCGTGCCATGTGAAGAGCCACCAAGGTCGTGGTACAAGAACCCGACCATGCGTCCCAGTGGATCATAGAACACAATAGGATTCACTCCGATTCCAGCGTCGAACTCGAAGTTAGCTCGCTCGGGGAAGAACGGCTCATGGGTTCGAATAAGCAGGCCTTTGTTGTTGTACACCGTTCAGCTTGTGCCGATCCATCGAGGAGAAATGTCGACTTGGCTCATCTCCGAATTCCAAATGGTATGAATGGTTTTTCAACGGTGCATAGGAACGGCTGCATTGTGGCTCCCGTACATCGCAGGCGCTTGCATTTGTGTCGGTGCTGCATTCATGCATCATGAAGGACCTGTCGCAGTTCTTGATGCGCCCAGCTGATCGTCATCCACTCCATCTTTTCCTTTGACGTCTAGCAAAGCTGCCCAAAAGCTACGATCCCGGTGCTGAAATGGCTCCTGCGACAAATGATGGCATCATCCGACTTTGGACCTCATGTCATCCCATCTGTTAATGTTTCACAAAGGCGAGCGAACATAGTCAATAAGACAAAACAAAACAAAGCACAGCATAGTCAGTCGGTAAGTGCGTGGTGTGCATCGAGAACAAAACAAAACAATGCACCGCACTGCGCTGTGACTACGGTGGCCAGACTGCGCTGGCCAGACTGCGCTGAACTGACTGCGCTACACTGACTGCGCTGTAACTGCGCTGCGCCGCCCACTCGGTCCAACAACTCCTTATGGCTCACTCTCCATCCAACGTCCAATCCAACCCCACGCTTTTGTTCGACATCTCCCAGACAAACGAGAATTCCTAGCCAGCTATCGAATCTAGGGGCGGGGTCGCTGACTAACTTCTACTGTCGAAGCTGGTGGAGGATCGACGGATGACCAACACAGATATCCAGGATGCACAAGACTCCATGAGCATCGCATTCGCCTACACAGCAAGAGGCCATCAAGAGATTGAAGACACGCCAACATGGATATCTCGACGGAACAGAACCGGTCCGGTCAACAGATTGTCTTGTCTTAGGGGGGAATTTTCATTATTGAGGCGCGGATTGACGTAGCTCTTTGCTTGGAAAGAAGACTTGGAAAGAGAGATGGGGAACGCTCTTCGTGTCTTTGATTTGATCAATACCAAGTACCAAGACCGTGAGGTTTCCTGTCATGTGCATACATCGCTGGGGTCTAATCAGGCACTCAGTTGATTATCTCAGACGCGCGATCGAAGACTGGCAGACATCGCGATACCTTTGTCAACTATCGAGGGATGTGCCTGGTGTGTGAGGATCTGCATTCATGAGTTCCAGGCAATTTTCACAAGTTGAAATAGTCGTTCTCTTCAAATGTCCTATAGCGCCTGGCATAGCTAGACAGACAGAGATTCCTCGCTCCAGTTCCGGGTCTTTGGATTTCCCCCCAGGTAGCCTTGTATGTCTACAGTGGCTGGCTAACAAGGGCCACATCCACGTACGCAATGAGCTGGAGAGGGAGCACACATGAAACAAGGCCTTGCCGCCGAGAAATCCAAGTTGGCAGTCGAATGAAGAAAGCGTTGGCCGGCCAAGCATAGATGAAGCAAGGCTTTACGACTGAAGACAGAGTTGGCGGCCAAGCACAGATTAGGCAAGGCTCTACCGCACCAACCACAACATGTCGGCGATCAACCAAAGGGCAACTCTTCCTCTACCATGGGTTCCTCACTCTTGACTCTCTACCGTGTGCCCTCTTACCATCCGTTGCCACCGCTTCAACTACTTCAAGGTCCTCTCTCGCCTCCTTCCGACCTCTCTTACTCCTCCTTGTCTCTATAAACACTGTCCTCCTCCTCCAATCCTCAAGATCTACAACATCTTCTTCGTTTTTCGCCCTCGCTGTCTCGCTCTACCACGTAACCATGGATTCTGCTCCGCCTCCGCCTCCGCCTCCTCCTCCTCCTGACGTGATGCCTGAAAACCACTACATGACGGCACTCGAGGCACAGGAGAGATTTGACAGGCGTGCTGACAATTACGACTTCCTCTACGCCCTCGACCGCCTCTCTCTCCCATACTTTATCCAAGTGGCCAACCTCCAGTCCACTGAAACTGTTCTCGACCTTGGCTGTGGTATTGGCTGGAATGCTCACCTTGCTGCGCCCCGTTGCCGGTATGTCATTGGGATCGACATCAGTGGGCGATGTTGCCAGCAGGCGATCCAGACTGCCGATGAACAACGTCTCCGTAACGTCGCCTTCGCCCAAGCCGACATGACCACCGTGAGTAGGCTCCGGCACGGTATCGACAACGCCAAGGCCTTGACCAGAGCCCCTTCTGGCCCTTCGACTCGAGCCCCGGAGCTCGCATCTGACATTCCTGACGACGTTCCTCACCGATTCGACGTGGTCCTCCTCTGCGGTGTTATCCAGATCCTCGTCCCTGAACGCCGACGTGGATTGCTCTGTATGATCCGCGATTACTTCCTCCGTCCTCATGGACGTATTGTGCTCACCTGGCCAAACCCCACAACCTCCTACGCGACACACGCCATTGCCTATCGCATCCGCCCCACCCCCGCGCCACCACGAGATACGGTCAAACTCACCCTCAAGGAATTCTTTGGCAGCGCGGCCGACGAGGAACGTGCTCGAGAGGACCTTCAGGAAATGGCCATGGCCATGTCCCTCGACCTACAACCCGACACCCACTCCTATCCTCGCTGGCAGGAGCTTGGTATGACCAACAGATACGCCGAGGTGCTGACACTGGCCCGGGAGAAGGCGATGACACGCCACCCTGACCCCCGATTCATCCAACTGGAACGGGTGAACCGATTGAATTCCGCGATACGACGGCTGGAAATTAGCCACATGGACCCAGATGTAATCGAGGGCCCTAACGACCTTGTGGCATACCACCGTGTACACTCGAAGCTACAACAGCATCGTGAGCGTTTTCAGGTAGTCTCGGTGTATTCTATTACTCAGGTTCTTGGGGTCCTTACCCGCCAGGCCCACTAGGAGATCGTCTTCCTTCATCCGTCCTGCTTCCGGGTGGCTGAACGGGTGCTACTTGATCGGTGTTTGTACAACCAGCGAACGCAGCGATTGTCATCAGCGGCTTTTCCCTAAGCCTTGACGAGACCAACTGTCCCCACTAGTGAGTTAGATAGACAATCAATCAATCAATCAAGTTGGTCCCACACTATGGAGAGCGCCACGTGTAGAGTCAGATTGTAGGTCAGCATCAGAAGCGGGTACAAGAGCTCGAATATGGTCGTGTTCAAGCTTAATGTCGTTGACCTCAGGTGCTCAGCAACCCGCCCGCGTCCAAGGTCGAGGTCACGTAACGTGCACAACGCTGTCCACACCCACGCCCACGCTCACGCTCAAAACCACGAGATGTGCGCGCACGGAAGCATGCAACTGCGACTACACAGTCTGCTGCCAGTGCGCGAACAATCACTCGAGATCCGATCCGCCAGAGAGATTGATTGCAGGGGCCGCAATCCACCTGGGAGGCTGTAAGCGGTGGTTCAGCGAAATGTTGGTGTGCCAAGACAGCTCAAAGCCACAATTGACAAAATGCAGCAAGCTCCAGGGGTGATTACGAGTCCCCCGGCTGTGGTTGAACTGCTGAGAAACCGCAAGTTATGCTTTGCTGCATTATCCAAAAAGCAGAGACTCCCCATACCCAGTAAACGTATGCTTGCTGTTTCCTGTTTCCAATGCTGTCACTATCGCTATCGCTGGTCCTGCTCTCGCTGCTGTCGCCATTGCAGTCGCTGTTCCTGTTCCCGTCGCTGAAACTGTAGCTGTCGCTGTTCCCGCTTCTGTTACTATCACTATCGCTGTCACTGTTCCTGTTCCCGTTGCTCTTGCTATCGCTGCCGCTTCTCCCCTTCCTGCTATTGCTGTCGCTATTCCTGTTCCCGTTGTCGTTGCTACAGCTGTCCGCGTATCGAATGCAACTGCTGGAACTCCTGGAACTGCTGCTGATGCGATGTATGTGTACTCAATGGACGGTGGCAAGCAGATCTTCCAGTCTAAACCGACATATCTCCATGTCGATCGATAGTCAGACATGGTTGGTTGGTTGCCGTACGGGAGTGACTGCTTCTTGAATCCGTACCGAGTCTTCCTGGCTGCGGTCTGTGAGGTAGCACGAAGGACTATATTTCGAAGACCTAGAGATGAAGAACGCTTCGAGAGAGACGAAGGGAGGGAGGGAGGAAGGGAGGGCGGAAGGGGTCGAAGCGAGGGATACATTCCTCCCGTCTGAGACCCTCCCGTCTGAGAGAGATTGGGACTGGGACTGAGGGCAGGTCAACGTAGGGCAGGGCAAGGCAAGTCGTTTTCCGCTGCTGTAGCCCACAGCTCTTAGGGAGTCAACGGGAATCCTGGATACAAGGCGATGTGGTGCGGCAAAGAATGGCGTCGTCGTGGTGGCGCTGGGCTTGTCTGAGAACGACATCAACTCCGTCTTCGGCTGCCATAGTTTCGTCTGATACTTTCAACACCTCCTGCAAGCCTAACGTGATGTGTCCGGCGAGTGTAGCATGCGAAATATGGGTGATGGCCTAGAGGCTGCTCGAGTATTGTCTATTGACGGTGTGGAATGTGGTAGTAACCGGAAAACCTACGTGATTTAGAGCCATGTGACCTGTTTGGGCAAATCTAAGTTTAGCCAGTACGTTGCCGATGAGCACATCCTGAACGTCGCCAGGCTGAATACCAGCACCTAGCACCGCCGCTCTTATCACCTATCTTTGTATTAGGGTTGGTAGGGAAATAGTGAGACCGTCGCACGGTACATCGCCCCAAGCCATCATCGACGCAGACGGGAAGATGGTGATGCACTGGCGCAAGCTGAAGCGGACGCACATGGAGCGCACCATCCTTGGTATGCGGGTCCAACATGATTGAGCAGGCAACATCTGTGACCGTCAATGTCCCTGATTCACAGATCATGACCACGGCTACCCACCACGACAGCGAATGAACCAGACGAGTCACAGAATGTCATTAGACTGTTCCCATCGATGTGACCACGGCTGCCCGCCACGACACAACCCAGTCATCAAACATGAACCAGACAAGCAACAGAACGAGACTGTTCCTATCAATGTCCCTTCGATGTCTCTCATTTATAACCCTAGGGATCAAGCATGATCGAGGCGTACAATAGAAGTAACACCATACTTCTCGAAAAGGCGGGAGACATCGACTTCAGCGAGACGGAGGTGAATTCCAGCCACGAAGAGATGGGAGCCAGTGTTCGAGACATCCTCGTCCGCGTCGTTCATGCTGGTGTCGGACAGAGGTGGCGATCTATATTCCAAAGGGTCAGAACGTTGGGCGAAACACTTTCCAACCTGCCTTGACCGAGAAACAGAGTCAGGTAAAGCAGCCGCGCAGAAGGCCTTGGGAGAGGCGTCGGACTGGTGCCTTGCGAGTATTGCCCAGCGTTGCCACTCGCAAAAGCGGGTGCGGAAGACGAAGGGATAGATCCAGAAGAAACGGCGGTTGGTTGTTGAAGAGAGCTTGCGTTGCCCGCTCTGCCCCCAAGCATCATGTACTGTCCCGTTCCCGCTCTCTGAAAATCCGCGCTAGGATCCGGGAATTCATATTCCAACCCCTCCACCGTCTGACGGTCGTTGCTACCGGCCAAATTACACACGAACATGTCGGGAAATGTCGTCTGTCTCTTCAATTATGGAGCGAACCGCATCCACGGGCCAAAGACACAAGCCCAATTGGCGCTTGAAAAGTTGGCCGGCCAGTGGGTGGTTGTTGGACTTGGTATCAACGCTGACACGTCTCGTGCTGGAGGCTTTCGAGAAACGCATCCAAACCTCTTGCGGAAAGGGTGAAGTGGTATACTAGGAGCCGTGATTGTAGCGGCTGCGGATCGACGATCGAGGTCAGTTGCCTCCTGGGGAGAGGGGAGAGGGGAGATTGCACGAGTTAGCAGCTACATACCAGACACACATGCACAACGCCCCGGAGAAGATAGGCACCGTATGCTGACACTGCAAGTCAGCGCCAGCCTGTCTCCACCCTCATGTTGACTGATGCAGCTTCTGTAACTGCTGTTGCTGCTATGGAAGAATGTAGAGCAGGCAAAGAATGCAGAGAAGGCAAAGAATGACGCGACGAGGCACTGCATGCGCTGCGGCACAACTGCGCTGTCGACCAAGTAACCTTCTCAGACAGTCAGCCTTTTGTACTACAATCCATCAATTCAAGCGCATAGCGTGATACCGAACCAGAAGAAAAAATACCTCTGCAACTTGCTCTACATGCCTCAATCTGCGTCAACGTCAATACCAAATCGGTCAAGGTCATCGCAGCACACCAACTCAAGAGCAGGGACTTGCAGATATATCCACCAGCAGCGACAGCAGAAGCCGCGCAGCTTCAGGCAAACAAGAGATGGCTCCGAGGTCTGGGAGAAAGAACATGCCAAACTCATCGTGCCTACCTATGGCGTCATCGTCCATGGTATCCCAACCAGTTCTATCAATATCAAAGGGCAGAAAAAAAAACATCATCCAACAGGTCCTGGCAGACAACTACACCGTGATCCCTCGCGCCGGGATTTCACACATCTGAGGGCTCACGGTGGAAGCGGCGCTCAAGTCTGCATCCTCTATCGTCGTTGAATTCACTGACCCGGCAATGGCCAATGCAATCTTCTATGCTAGCATGGTATGGGGCGGCCAGATTCAACAAAGCGAACTCTACGACCGCGCCTGCAGGATACAACAATGCTTCCGCTGCGACTACTATAGTCACATCAGCACTCGATACAACGTATCCCAAATATGTGGCTATTGTGCCGAGCGACATAAGACCAAACACTGCCGGCAGAAGCGAATGGAAGGGTTCATTCCCCAATGCGCAGTGTGCAAAGGTGCCCACACAGCATGGAGCAATGCCTGCCCCCGCCCGAAAGGGTCGCGCAAATCATCACGGGAGCTTTTCGAACCATTCCCGGAGCTGCGGTTAACGTCGAGGTACGCCTGTTCCCGGTCACGCAACAGCTTGAGCAAACAGCGCTCGAGACCGCCATGCGGATCAGAACCATACCACTCTATGCGGAGATAACGGTCAGCCGCAAGAACAGCCAGTCCCTAGCCTCCTCGACCGACTCTCCAGTGTCCTCGAAAGCAAGTACGGCAGCCCCCGTCGACCGCTTAGAGAAGCGCCAACCACATATCGTGCCCCCACGGTGGACTCCGTCGGTCACCCGTATCGCCGAATCCTTAGACGCAGCTATCTAGGAGCACGATGCGACAGATTCTGCGATGCTGTGCATGTATACGGGCGGCAGCGGCATCGGTGGCCATGTTGGTGCGGCAGCCAGCGGTCGCACCGATACTAGCAATCCAGGGTGTCCGAACGAAGAGAATGACATATATAGGCACGTCAACCACATCGACCGCGTTTGCAGCAGAGTTGAAAAGAATCGACTTGCCATTCCAGATCGCCGCCGAAGTGCACTCGAAAACCAACACCGCTGGGAAATGTTGTGTCTTCACTGACAACCAAGGCGCAATCCAAGCGATGGCCGATCCCAAGTACTCCTCTGGTCAATACATCCTAGCCGATGCTATCCAAGCAATGGACAAGCTGCGTGACCAGGGATGGGGAATTCAGCCCCAGGGGATTATCCACCGGCACACGTCGGAGTGGCCCATTCCCAAGAATCAACATGAACCAAATCACCTACCTCTTGATGACGGCGCCGTGCAGGGTCGCGAGGAATTGTTTTCGATTGCACGCAACACAGATCCGACACATCGCCCCTCGACCTTGCCTCGATCTGTTTGTCGGTGAGCGTGATACCGGTACCTAGCTTCGGTAGTTTCCGTATTGCTTCGGGGCTATGTGGCCAAGACGTCTATGCCACATCCAGACCGGGTCGTTGAAATCGATGGTGGCTGCCAGGCAAACTGCAAGGAATCCAGGCCACTGATCCCTTTTGCGTGTCCGACATCATCGCCGTCGGCCGGCTGTATCCTCAAGACGGATTTGTTCCAGGTCCCTTGTAGATCTGCTTTGTCTGCAAGGGCTGACATGGAAAGCAAGTTGCAGCAGCTTGTTGGAGCGTAGGCCTCATCTGAAAGCTGAAGCGTAACGACCTCTCCAGCTTCTGTGATCAGCTGTGAAGCTGACGGAGCCGGTCCCTTCGATCTGGAGCGAGGTGTTGCCATCAGCGGTGCCTACCACGGTCTCATATGGGGAGTACCGGTGAAGCTATGACTTGTCATTGATGATGTGCCCATTACAGCCACTGTCAGAGATCCAGTCGTCTTTGTTCATTGAATCTTGAGCTGCTGTCAAAAGGACTTATGCTCCCTCTGTTTCGTTCTCGTGATCGTTTCGAGTTAGAGGGTATCTTCTGATGTGTTCAAGCAGAGCATGAAATCTTGCAAGGGCACCTCTTTCTGGAGTGGATGGACGACGGCGAGGGTATAGAAGTGGTGGAAACCCCCGTGCAGGTCTTGAAAGGGGGGAGAGGGTTGCTGTCGAGCTTCGTTTCTGCGTATGGTGCGGGTGTTGGGCTGCCTTGTCCTTTTTCTTGGTTGTCGATTTGGTGGCATCTTCGTTCTTCTTGTTGCCAGTGAAACCTGCGAAGTTGAATCCTTCTTGGAGTCTTTTTCGTCATTGTTGTAGGGGTTGATCTGTGGGTGCTCGAACCAGCAGCACTCAGGCTTCTCCCGGATCGTGCTTTTGCAAACAGGACATTGAGGGTGACGCGGGTTCTATCGCTTCGGTTGCTTGTCGCCATCGCTGTCCTTCTCCTTGTTCGAAGGTCCTTTTGAGTCTTTGGCGGGTTGATATTTTGGTTTGACGATTGCTTCGTACGTCAGAAGCCTGGTGGTGATATCCTCAACGTTAAACGTCTTCCTTTGTGATGCTTGTTCCAAGTGAATCTGTTAGTTGAATTGGTTCCATGTAGCGTGAGACCACATAGGGGTTTTGCTTTGGTTTTAGCTTCGCTGGACTCTCCCTTTGACTTGCGGAGGTCCTCAACGTAGTTGATGAGAGTGGAGATGTATCCCTGGACATTGTAGCAGTGGGATGCGTGGTGTTTGTCAACCCTGCCGCAGCAAAGCTTGTGCAACGGACGGTTTCATCATGAAGCGTTTCTTGATGTAGTTGACTGCTTCGCCAAGGGACTTGCAAGAGATTTGAGGCCTGGTAATGGGGCCAGCAGAGTCCATGGGTAGCTTACGAGTCCGATTGATTCGGTCTTGTTGTGTCTCCCATGATTAGAGGTTGAACTTGAGCTCCTCTATCTTGAATCGAAGCTGAGAGTGGATCCAATATCTCTTCGCTCGTGTCATTGCAGGCTTGCCATCGGCATCGGTGATTGGGTTTCCATCGTCCGTGAGAAGCGGGTTTCGTCTTCGTAGTAGACTTTGGTTGGGATATTGCAAGGGTGACTGAGAGTCGGTTCGTGTGGGATCGGTTCGGGTGGATGGGGATGAGACCAAGGTTTCCTTCAACACCAACGATGTCCATGAACTCTCTGAGCCGCCGAATGTAGTGTGTCTGGCCGTTGAGGGTCTCGATCTTGATTTCGGGGTTGGAAGTCATCTTGTGGGGATCACTAGTGACAGGCGTTGAGGTCCGGGTTCGCAGGACTGACTTTCACTGCGAAGGCGATTGGCGAAGACAATGGGGAAGAGGAAAAGAGTTGGGCTCGGAATGGGAGGCAGTACAAGGCGCCGGTGATGTGTTGTATAGGGCCTCAGTTTCAACACCGCAAATATGATCGAGGACCCGCACACAATGCACATCGCGCACGAGGGGTTGCCCGAGCCTTGCTTCACGTACTGCTTCCAGATCAGCCGGCCCGCCCACCTCCCCTTGATCTTGGTCTGCACCACCGAGGTGTTGTGCGTGGTCATGGTCAGGGGCTCGATCACCGGGATGTCCTTGGGCGACGTTCTCCCTCGCGATGGTGGCGTTGACTGTGTTGCCGTGCACGATCATGGTCGCGATCACTGGCTCGATAGTCCACATGGTGACGTTGCAGTTCGGGGTCATCCACTTGCCCAACACCAAGATCCTCCTCACGGTGTCGGTCACGAGCGGGTTGTAGTCGAGAGCTTGATGCAATGATCCGATGATCTCGCTCGCGAACATGTCGATGCTCGAGGCCCCCCTTCTGCCTGAACAACAGCGACAAGAACTCCTTCGCTACCATGAGTCTGCAGATCTTGTCGAGCATCATCGTGTACCTGGAGACCATTTTGAACGCCCTCTGCCCCCTGTCCACCTGCCGCTGCTCGCTCCTGGACATCCATCTCACCGTCCCGTGCGAGTACATGTCGTCGAAGGTCCACACGTTCTCCATCGTCCCGGTGTACTTGGTGGGGTGTACGTCATGGTCGGGCCAAGAGCTTATAGGCCACAGGCTCGAGAAGGTGTCCACGTTCCGACCAGCTGCACGAACATGAACACGTACTCGAACAAGAACCTCTTCGTCAAGCTGGAACAGGTCGTGTACATCATCGAGGCCGGCGGCACGAACATGAACGCGAATGGGCCGATGCAGGAGGACTTGGCCGTGCTTGAGAGAGATGTTGATGATGGCACATATGTCGAGGCATTGCAAGCACACCTCGAGCAGGCACACGAGCTCGTTCTTGTACGGAAGGGTGCCCGAGAACCTCAACGCGATCCCCCAGCTACCTCGACGACCTGAGCCTGGGTATGTCCTTAGACACGAACAAGAACCCGAACGTGAGGGTCGTCACCCACTCGAGGACGATCGTGAAGAGATGCATGTCGATGGAGGTCGATGTGCTTCCGTGTATGAACCTGAACATGGACATCGTCACGTTCGCGGACAAGGTCGAGGTGAGAGATCGAAAGTGATGATGGACAGGAGCGATCTAAACTTTGCCTAGTTAGAGTCCTCCCCTACTTAGTGCTATTCAAGGTACAAATAGACGACAGGGAAGGGGAATGGTCACGGTGAGCACCGTGATATCAGAAGTATACCGCATCGAGTGCATCGAGTGGCGTGCACTCGTACCAGTCCAACACACGGCGAGTAGTCTTCTCATAGAAATGATGGAATTGGAATTCCGACCATGCTGGACATGGACCTGTCAAAGTTCCTGACAGATCAAGGATTTTCGATTCCCTATAATTCCCCATTCGAATATCTTGAGGCAAGATGCTCGCCAATCTCGCGATGTCGAATTTTGCGAAAATGGCTGGGACGTCTTCGGGTAGCGGCAGCTTTAGCAGGTGTTCCTTGACAATAACCCAACGGCTCATATTGTGGTTGTCGACGAGACTCCCAATCGTCTCGAACTGTTCATCTGTTAATTTCATCCAGCCATAACACCTCACCGCCCAAGTACCGTTCCTCTTCAATGAGTCGAGTCGACCAAATGCTCGGCACTCCTTCGCAAACGGCGATGCTTCGACGGCTTCTCTATACGAAGCAGCAAAGACCGGGCCGGTTTCTTCCCATTTTTTGAACTGCGGTAACATATTAGACCAGTGAAGGAAACGGCTAGATAGTAACCACACTTACCACTTTGAACACATATTCAACGCCTTTAGAGGTCGCCAAGACCATAACGGCCTGTCTTCCGTAGCCTATCAGGCGAGGATTTTGAAGAGCCTCTTGATGATGAATAAAACGTCGCAGTTGGTCCCCGGTCATGGTATCCGAAGAGCCCATCACCTCCTCTGAGCAAAAAATTCCAGCAGAATCGTCACCCATCAGGTCAATGCCCCTGCCCATCCTTTCTGCTTGCATATCCATTGCTTGTCCCAGCACTTGCCGTAGAAAATATTGAGCACTTATCTCGGAAAAGAGGTTTGGGTCGGGAGAAGGAGAGGACCTTGAAAGAGGGCGTGCTGCCAATATCGAGACGTCGATAGGGAGAGTGCAGATGAGCCATGACGACACAAAGAAAGAGACAGAGTGTGAATTTGTCACGACGACACAAACAAAGAACAAAGAGAGAGAGAGAGTGCATATATCATGACGACACAAGAAAGAACAAAGAAAGAGAGAACGGTGGGTAGCAAAGTCAGCGTCGTGCAGGAGAACAACGGTAACCAGGCAGAACGAAGCTGGGCGCAGGCAATGGCGTGCTGAGCACTTTACGCTACACCATATTAGAATAGCACCACGGGTTACTAGCCAAAAGGGACAAATAGCCAACAGCTATCCTATTCTTATGGTGTAGCGTAAAGTGCTCACCACTTACCAAGCAGGTTGGGGGTGGGGGGGCGAGGGGGGCGGGGGAGGCTTGCTACCTACGCTGTTTTCCTTCCGCTTGAATCCCCACGAAGCGCCCAAACCGTGGACGAAGACGACCGTGTCGGACCCGGAGCCGATTTCTCACACGTTGACCATCTTGTCGCCCACGCGCCTCAGGCTACAGTGTACACTGGGAGCCTGGATCCGGGCTACCTCACCAGGGCATTCGGCATTTCGTCTGACACCCGATTGCTCAGCGTGAGTGACACCGTCGCCAGAGTCCAACGCAATACCAGTTGTGCGACCAGAGGCGTACAGAGAGAGAGAGGACGGCCCGAACGGAGACGTAGAAGGCAGGGGGCGTTGAAGGTCTCAAAGACAATCTGTGTAATCGTCTCCCTGTCCTGTTGGATTTGGGATTCGGGGTTGATGGGGGCTTCGGTCAAGAAAGAGACGTGCCAAGACATAACGACATGGCCATGTCGTTATGTCTTGGCGTGCTTGCTCTTCGGGGGCGACATGAAGTTCGTTGTAGAAGGTATGATGCCAAATCTTTTCCACGTTGTCCCAGTTCGTGACGACACCGTTAGCATCAACAGGGCAGCTCTCCTGGCAAAGACCACGCTCCAAGAGTCTGTCGGATGGAAGTTTCATTGGCGAATATGGATCTTTTCCCGGTGTTTTGTTTGACATGCAAGCATACCGAGATAGTATGAACAACCAGATATCACCGTCTGTCATCTGAAAGATCCTCGGCCAGCTTTTGTGTGAATTGCGGTAGGTGAGAGCTTCGTGGTCCGAAAAGGAGGAGGCCGTCGACATAGGTAGCCAGGAACATCTGGTGTGTTGGGGGGGTGGAGGGGCAAGGGGTCATGGGCTGGTGCATTCCATCCCATTTTGGCAGCTTCCTTCCGAAACTGCTGGGATCGTGCACGGGATGATTTGTTTGAAGCCGTATCGTGCTTTGAAGAGACGAAGCACCACCATTCCATCTGTTTCAGGGGAGCCTTCCGGAGGGAGGATGGAGATTTCTTCTTCAAAGTCTCCGTCTGGGAAAGCAGCGACGATGATCCATTTGATGAACTTCCCAACCATTGGTGGCAGCCAACGCGAACAATGCCTTGTATGTCGCGGCCTTGACGACAGCTGAGAAGATCTCGTCGTAGTCTTCGCTTTCTCGTTGAAGGAAACCTCAGGCTTCTACCCGAGCCTTGAAACGCTCAATAGAGCCATCAGCATTGGTCTTCACTTTGAGAACTCACATGGTTGGCAATGCGCGGTTCCCTCTAGGCGACTTCATGACGACCCAAATCTTATTGTGTGGGAGGTTGTGGTATTCTGCCTGGAAAGCCTTCCACCAGAGATGGGAATAAGGCGACCTCATTGAGTTCTCCGTCGTCCGCTTGAGCTCGTCTTTGATAGGATGTTTCATTCCTGCTCGGTCTCTTTGCAGGCCAGCTGTACTTCTCTTCATTCGAGCATTACAAGGGGTTTTGCACAGAACTTCTTCGGCTTCGAGGGTTTGGCTTGCGGCGCCTGGTGAACATGGTTCGGTGGCAATAGAAGATTTGAAATTTTTCTCAGCTCTGCAGATTCGCGGCAACCACGGTGTACAACGAAGTTGCACTCAGCGACCGGACGGCGAGAGCAGGGACGAGGGTGAAGGAAGGGAAGCCAAAGGGAAGGATAGGAGGGCAAAAGACTCCTTGGTTGAGCCTGGCTGGGTGGGTGAGCAAGGGAACGCCGGCGGGTTCGGCGATCTGAAGAATCTAAGCGACGCGAAGGGTAGGAACGAGGTTTGCTGGGACATGGAGTGCTTCTGACAAGGCCATCAGGCTGCTCAAGAAGGAAATGCCGGAGACGATCGAGCTGGCCAAGGCCAACTGGGCGGGCTTTCTGTACTCCTGGCACGACAAGAGCGCCATGGAAGACAGCCCCGAAGAGCGCGAAAAGTCAACTTCAGGAACGCCGCGAGAATATCGAGTCTAGGTCATCTGTTTCAAGCTCGAAAATGGCATCGATGTCGGCGCTAGTTACGCACAAGATTCTCTCCGGCCGTGGATCCAGGCGTTGCTCAGCGTATTGTAGATGGTAAAGGTGTAGGCCCAATGTGCTCGGTTTCGTAGCCGTAGAATCAGTGGCATCGATGATCCTCCCACAATACAGACCGAGTCGCCGACACGGGTCTCGCCGGGTGACGATGGGCGCGTGGAACGTGTTGTACAGGTACGACAGGTTCATCGCCGAATTAGAATATGGTAGTAAAGGCACGGGACTGAAGGCCAGACGACTAATGGGTGAGCAAAAATATTCCAATCCCGAGAGCTCTGTACAGTACCTGCCATGATTCTGGACTCCGCTGATCAGTTCTTACAATCTCGATACACACAGGGCATGCAATTTCTTTTCGGCTCCGTCGGCCCCGGCTTCATCGGCGTCGTCGTCGGCCATCAACAGTTCAAGTTCACGCTGAGCTTGTTAGCCTTCATCTGGACCACCCACGTGTGCTCGAGCGACCTCATCACGGCGTACACCCCATACCTGCTCGCACACATGGAGAACGTCCTCCCGACCCTGGAGCTGCGTCGTGTACCTGTATAAGCCGATGCGAGTCATGAAAGGCCGTCATGTCTCGACTGTCCTCATGCAACTCCACTTGGTCGTATCCTGAAAATCAATCGATCAAGGATAGGATATGCATGTCCGCCTCTGCGAATTCGTCTGAGGACGGACGCAGGTTCGCATCTCTGATCGTGACTCGATTCGGGAGCATCGCGGCCAGCACTAGTCGATAATCTCCGGGCAATTTCTTCACCAAGAAGAAGACGTTCAACAGGGACCATGACTGCGCTCGAAGACCTCGTTCTTGATTCTGTCATGCAAAATCTCCACGACTTTTGGCTCTAAAGCCTTCGGCACTGGAAATCTCCTGGCCTGCCGGGCTTCATGTGGAATCGTCCTGATGACTTGCGGAAGCGCGACTTCGTGCTGCAGGCGTCCGATCTCAGAATTCCCACGACAATGTTCCTTCACGATTCAACAGGATCGCCACCAGCACCTCCAGCTCCTCAGCCGCATCCCATTGGCGATGCCGACGAGGAAGGCAAGCCTTGTTCTCCTCAACAGTCTTGGTTCTTCAGGCAATTTCCCACGAAGGTGCCTTTGTAGTTGAGCCCCATCGAGTTCCCCCAGCGTGTAGTTTCCCTTCTCTTGGTTGAAATCGAGGATCTTGAAAGGCCCATACCACCTGAATGACAACTCCTCCTCGCTTGGCATGTTCATTGACCCCGCCATGTTATAGTTGAGACGAACATCCCAAGCTCTTGCTGCGCCCACTTGCTGTACTTAATGTGCAGCTAGCTGCGCCCACCCAGGACTCCCTGAGAGACTATATAGACTTAGAGGTAGACGCGGAGGTAGACACGGACGTGGATGGGGTCGTGGACGGGGTCGGGGTCGTAGATAGGGTTATTGTAGACGGGGTCATCGTGAACGGGGTAATTATGGATAGGGTTATCGTAAATGAGGTCGTGAACGAGGTCGTGAACGGGGTCGTGAATGGAGTCGTGAACGGGGTTGTGGATGGGGTCGTGGACGGGGTCATGGACGGGGTAATCATATAACGGGGTCATTGTGTACGGGGTCGTGGACGGGGGCGTCGACGTATATGCGATACAACTGTGTATGCTGTGTTTGTCGGCGGCAGTGCTTTGTGCAGATGTGTTTGTCGTCCAGCTGTCGGGGCGTTCCTTTGTATGTCCCTTTATCAATGATTGGGGGTTGGCGTGATCTGGCTTGTGAGATCTTCCAGGCATCTCTTGGGCGTTGTTGCTGTCGACATGCTGGACACGAGACTGGAGCACTCAAACCAGAGGCAACACTCGTCGAAAGAGAGCGAGTTCACCAGTAGTGCCCTTGACTGTCTGTGTACAAGGCAGGAGTCGAAGCGTCCCAAGCTTGAGGAACCTCTCACCCCGCGAGACAGGGTGTGATACCTTGGCCATGCGTGAGCGTCTTGTCCTCCGCAGACGATGGTTAGTTGTTTTGCAGTTTGTCTTTGAACTCTCTTGGCGTGCACGGGCCACAACAACATCGCCGTGTCGTTGTGGCCCGTGCACGCCAAGGTATGGTGATCTCGGCACTCTTGCCAGATGTAGCATCTGCTTTGAAGACTTCTATACCAAGAAGTATAAAAGGTCTTCGACTTTCGATCGTGACTTTCGATCGTCAGAGCAGGGAGAGTAGCTCGCAGACTACGGTCGACGAGTTGCTGCAGACGGTGCAAGAATGCAGGACGACGGTCGGAGAGTTGACGAAGGCGCTCATAGAATGGCAGACGCCAGCGTTGCCATGGCTTGAAACAACGAGCGCCCCACGCTCACGAGCCTTCGACGGCTTTTCCAAGGGTGGGCGCTTGCTTGCTCTGCCGATGTCCCGAGTCAAGCTTGATCTCATTGTCGAAACTGACCGGCGGGATTCGCCGTCGCATTAACTGATCTTTGTAGCTGGAAGGACTCGTGAAGTCCTTGGTTGCGGCGGGAGATTCGCTGGTTGCCGGTATGTCCACAGGAGGGGTCGCCGTTGGGCGGATGCTATCTTGACTTGTCCCGGAGCCTCTGAACGTTGGGCGGGATGGTATAGGCGGCGACCTGTCTAATAAGTCTGCTCATGTCTTCTTCGGCATTGCAGGATATCTAACCTCTTTACCATTGTTCCACCTCCTCGACAAACGCGACCAAACCTCGCAGTCCAAGGTCCCCCAGGTGCTCCGCTTCACGCAGCTGGAAGCGTAAACGAAGCCGACCACGGGATCGTCTCTGCTGATCTGGTCATGGTCCGGAAGGGCCGGCATTCTGTCAGAAACGAACTCGTATGCCAACTGCTCGATTGCAGCGAACGAGACCACCAACGAAGTAGAAAAAGTAGCGAGCTGTCTTGCCATGCGATTCGACACGTAGTGGGTTCTGCTTATCACCCTCGAGCAAGGGGCAGGGTGGAAGTTGGACATGGTGCGATTGCGATTGTAGATGCTCTGCCGAAGACGAGCACGAAGAGCATGGCTCCGCGGAGACTGGATGAATCACCTTCATGCTGTGTTGTGGGGACACCGAACAACCGTCAAGGCAAGTACAGGCCTGTTGCACGGCGTACGAGGAGGAGTTCCTGAATCAGCCAAAGCTACCAGTTGAGTTGGCGGTTTCAACTTGGCATGTTCTGCCCTGGGACCAGGTGCAATCGACGGCGGAGCTTGTAGCAATGAGTGCTCGTGCACTAGAAAAACGCAGGACAGATGACCTAGAAGAAGTAGCAGCTCACCTCAAGAGGATGCGTGAGTTGGGAAAAGAGTACTTTGGCAAACGACATTACTTGTGATTGGAGCCTTTGGAGCCTGGGATATTGGTGTACAGTAAGTTCCGCAGTCAAGCACCACCGCAGTCAAGCATCACTGCTGTCAAGCACCGCAGTTAGCAAGTACAGCTGCATAGCAGCACAGCAATAACGGCAGAAAGGAACAATAGCAGCACATGGGCTGTTGCTCACGGGAAGTGCTATGAAGTCGTTCTTGGTGGCAGCATATTTCATTTCGTCTTCGTTGCACAAGCTACCAGAATATGTCATGAAGTCGTTCTTGATAACGGCTTCTTTCACATCTTCGTTGCACGGTTCAAGTTGCTCCCTTTCCCCCTTTCCCTGCACAAGCCACCAGAACATGTCATGAAGTCGTCCTTGATAACGGCGTCTGTCACCTCATCGTTGCACGGTACAAGTTGCCCCCTTTCCCCCTTCCTTACGCACCGAATTGTAGCTGCGATCGACACAGCAGCACACCATCGAGTGCTTCTTGATAACGGCGTGCATCGCTGTGTCTTCGTTAGCTGCTAGGGCTCCGGGTGCCAACACAAGGACTATACTCACATGGGGGTGTGTCATGATGTGGTTGATCATGACGGTGTGGATGGCTTCGTCTTCGTTGCGGTAGGGCTGTTGCTCACCGGGGTGTGTCATGAAGTTGTTCTTGACGAAAGCGTGCATTGCTGTGTCTTCGTTAGCTACTAGAATTCCTGGCGCCAGCTTAAGGATTATACTCACATGGGGGTGTGTCATGAAGTCGTTCTTGATGATGGCGTGCATGGCTTCAGCTTTGTTGGTAAGCCTGATGCTCACACCGGGGTATGCCCTGAAGTCGTTCTTGATGATGGCGTACATTGCTGTATCATCGTTAGCTGCTAGGATTCCAAACGCTAGCACAAGGACAATACTCACACTGGGGTGTGTCATGAAGTCGTCCTTGATGATGGCGTGCATCGCTTGATCTTCGGTGACTGACTGCCTCGATGACTACGCCGGGGTATATTTCCACGTTATCTGGATGTCCGTAGAGTCGTCCCAATCCCCCATCGTCGGACGACTCTACGGACATCCAGATAACGTGGTGTTGTGTTGAGAAGAATGTGGAAGAGAAAGAGTCTGTGACTCAATAAAAAGGGGGGAAAGGAGGGTGGCAGGCGCCGAGACTGGCCTAGTCCTAATTCAGCCTAGCACTACATGTGACATCCTCAGCATGATCCTGCGAACTAAACAGACCAATCGATTCTTCATTCAACGAGTTCTACCAAACAAGAACCTTAACCCCGTCGTAGCCGGCCGGCCATTTGATTTCCACCTCATCACCCTGGGGAACCACCTCGCCGCCATAGATACCCCCGGCAATCTCCGAGCAAGGGAAGGATCCATTGACGGGAGCCAACGGACCAGATCCGGCTTGCCACGTGGCGCGACCACCCTTGATCACATCGATGGAGCCGAGAGCCTGGTCACGCAGGTTGCCCGACGGCCAGGAGCTAGCATCGGCGTAGGCTGGGGCGAGGGAGGCATAGAGTTGGGCTTTCTTGGACCCGCTGAGGGTCGAGGTCGAGTTGAAGAGGTCAAAGACGAGTTGGCACTGGTTGTCGGCGTATTTCTGGTCGAATTCGAAGGTGACAAGGGTGCTGATGTCGGCGCCGTTGTTCTTGGAGCTGCGGCTGACGTGGCCTTGGGCTGTGTGGAAGACAACAGCGCCGGTGGCGGAGTTGTATTGGCTGGTGTAGTCAGGGTAGATGATGGCGACAGGTTCGTCGGCGCGAGCGACCAGAGGGGTCGCGTTGGCAACGAGCAAGGAGGTGACGAGCACGATGATTGGTTTTCCGTACATTCTGGATTGAGACTGAAAGTATGGTTGTTTTCACCGGATATGCTTGATCGAATAGATGGAGAAACAGTGTGAGGTTGCGCAAAGGCAAGTTGAATGGTAAAAGTCCTGGGAGAAAGATGACTTTGCGAGCTTCAGTGGCGTACTCGAAAACTGAGGTGTCAACACTCTTAAATAGCCATCAGTCCTCCTCTCTCTCACTGTCTGTCTCTCTCGCGCGCGCGACAACTCCGTCTTCGGTGTCCGAGGGTGCCGTCTCTCTGAATTCCGACGTGCGCGTGACGGTTGACATGATCCCGCTACCAGCGGCTGAAATGAGCTTTCGGGCCTTTGTGGAAGCGTTGTGGATTGTGTAGCTGTTGTTAAGTGAACTCTCGACATTCGAAGAGCGATTCGGCCGATGCTCAGGCCGCCGCGGTGGAGGATGCTGTATACTATTTTGAGCATCAGCTTTCCCATCTTGCTAGCTGGACTCGTGTTCAGTTCAGCTCCCCCGTATGAGTGTCTTGGATATTGAACCTACGGACAGGAGAGCCTTTGGGAGAATTGCTCCAGCCCACAGCGGAGGTCTCGTTCCCGGGCTGGTGAGGCTGAATGCGGAGAGTGCTTGCCAAGTCGCCCTTGGCATTAGAGAGCGGCCTCCGCTGTGAGGCTGAATACGGAGAATGCTTGGCACGCCGCCCTTGGCAATAGACATCAGGCCAAATGCTTCTTCCAACCGGATTTCGGCACTTTGACTTTCGAGCTGAGCTGACCCAGGAATTTAAGAGGTGCGGGATGCTTCTTGGAAGGGCCTTGCGCTTTGCTTGTCCTCAAGGCCCTGGATAAGCCAGTGCCCCTCCACTTTCCGTCCTCTCCAACACTTCAGCAGAAGAAATCGCCCCCTACACGGACAGCGCCCTGGGGCCACGCTGGCCACAGCACTGAGTGGTGCATGATTATTCCTAGGCGCCACATCCAAGGCGGTTGGGTTGGTTCAATGAGGCAGATTTGTGGCCAACCTGTGGCTGACCAGTGGCCGTCCTGTGGCTATTCTCTCACTGGATATATTGCCATGCTCTTGGTTAGTCATCACTGCGGTCACTGGCGAGGTCCTGACTTCAGCCCTGGCAACACTGTCATCTAGACAGCTTGCTTATAGACGTCATTCCATCGATGCCATAAGACTACTTACTACGTTCTATTTGTCAAACCCGTTCAAATGGTGTCAGCACAGGCCATGACGGGCAAAAGTTTAAAGAATATTCCCATGCGCTTCCCTGACTATTTTCCTCCTCACTCCTTACAGGATCGCTGTGCACCCAGGCCCCGAGCCATGGAACAACTCCCGAAACCACCCCCGTCGCTATTGGGTGCTCTCTCTCCAACTTGACCCTGATCTGCCTGTTCGATCTGTACCACCTGCTCCCGAAGGCAGGTTCGTGGCTTGGAAAGGCACACAGGCCCGGATACTCAGCATGCTCTTCGAGACCTTGGCCTTTTCCATCGTCGAAACACCTAGGCTTTGAAGACCCAGCTGAAGACAGCACAAACGGTGTTGATGAGCGGCAGCATTCAAGGGATGACAATCCAGAAGAGCAGAAGCCCCTCCGTCCACGGCGCCTCGAAGGCGCATCTGGGTGATGACCGAACTGATCACTCAATGGGTTATCAGGCCTGAGGCAGTTCAACATGCAGTCTGGATCAAGAATCGGTATCTGACCAAAAGTTTGAAATTCGAGAAACCCCAGCCCGAAGCTTTAACGGGAATCCAACCACGTCTCTCTCACGAGAGAACGAATCCGGCGAAGGCACACGCACGTCACTGGTTCCCATTGAACGAAGAGCATTTGGAAGGTTGCTTGTCGACCCGTGGGTGGCTTGGCTATTTCATTGGCTGCAAGAGTGAATTGTCTCATGTATCTGGCATCCGGAAAATGCAAAGGTCCTACGCATGTCAATGGCAAGAGTCGAAGATGGAGCGGGGCTAGATGATCCTCACGACAGACCGTTCCTTATCGACTGCGTCCCCATTTCCCTCGAATGTCCCGGCAGCACCAGGTATTCGTTACCCTTTCCTATTGTTTCGTTCAGGACTGCTGGCGTGTGGAGGCTGTCGACACATGGTTTCCCTCCGATTGCGTTTTGGGAGACTGAAGAATGAGGGGATGGCCGTACTTGCGGCTCACAAATTGAAGGTCGACAGCGTGAACATCCGCAGCTTTCAATCACCCCGTCATCTCGGCGGACAATGCGCCTGCCTTGCCCTTCATCTACCCAGTCAATCCATCAGACGTCGGCACGCTGGAAGAGATCTTCTCGAAGCTAGACGTAGCCGACGAGCAGCACCTGAGCAGCTTGATCCAAGCGACGACATTGCCAAGTGCGCGCCCAAGCACACCCAAGTTCTTGACATACAAGTTGACACTATGGAGCCTTCGTTCTCCATGCGTGCAGCTTTACAATGCTTGCGGAACTCTACTCGGTCGTGTTTGTCCAGTGCACACCCCAGTTCTCCCTCAACAAGCTCATCGTCAGTCGAAACCTTCTCGATAGTAGGTGCTACCGACGCGGTATTATTCAGGTCGCCGTCGTGGGCAGCCGAGGTCATAATTTGTGAGTCAGAGATATCATAGGAACGGTCTCCCTGTTGTTCGTCTGGTTTATGTTTCGTCATTTGACTCGCTGCCTCCTACGTCTTTGTTGTCGTCTTTGGACTCAACAAGCTCATCATGAGTCGTCTCGACGGTAGGTGCCACAATCACGGTGTGAACCAGGGGCGGCCGTGGGAAAAGTCTCATTGTCTCGTTCCGTTGCTAGTCTGGTTTATGTTTGATCACTGGGGCGGCCGCTCATTGCCTAATGCACGACTCGAAGGGACGTCGAAGGGAACAGTCTCGTTCTGTTACTTGCCCAGTGTACGCCTCGGGGACTAGGATTTCTGTCTCGTCTCGTGTTGAAAGCCTGGAGGAGTTTTGTTTTTCTGGAGTCTCCCTTTAAACTTATGATAGGCGCGAAAAGATACACCCGGGGGGGGGGGGGTTTAGACTGCGAGCCACTTCATCACAGTCCCGCGCATCCACTCCAGGATGTCACCAAACACAACTTATGGCACCAAGGTGGTCACTGTCGAAGCAAGAGCAAACGAATCTGTATTGTGGTCAAAGTAGAAGTAAATTCTATTACAGCTTTGACTGCCAGCATTCCTTCGGCGCCAGCACATGGGCTATTGCTCACGGGACGCCATAAGGTAGTTGTTGATAACGGCATATCGTCACGGCGTTTCCTGACTGACAGGATTCCGATGGCGCCGGCCAGCACAAGGGCAACAGTATTGCTCACACCGGGGTGTGCCGGGGTGTGCAATGAAGTTGTTCTTGATGACAGTATCCGCCCCGGCCTTGACTGCTAGGATTCTCACTGGGCGCCAGCACATGGGCTGTTGCCCTCAAAGTACTGGCTGCACAGACCGGCTTCCCTTTGAATGTATCGAAGCAAGAGCAAATGAATCCGTATTGAGGCCAAAGATCCTGTCCCAGCTTTTCTTGACTGCAGGGATTCCTTCCGTGGCGCCAGCACGAGGGTTGTGCTGTCAGACCGGGATGTGCCATGATAGGTTGTTCATGGTGGCGTGTATCGCTTCGTCTTCGTTGCACAAGCCACCGGGATGTGTCATGAAGTCGTTCTTGATGCCCGCGTGCGTTGCATTGCTTCGTCTCTGTTGACTGCCAGGACTCCTTCTACCTTCTCTTCTTCTGACTGCATCAAAGTAAGAGCAGAATCCGTATTGTGACCAAAGTAGAAGTCCCGTCGCGGCTTTTGACTGCTAGGATGCCACCAGATACGTCTCGCACCAGGGTTGCAGTCCGTCGGTTTGGAGCAGCTTATGGGCGACAATTGATGCCCTTTCCTGGTTATGCTGAAGCTCCTGGGTGGAGAACAGTTGCGCATCCCAAGATGAACGGTGATCGTGGTCAAAGCCCTGGTTGCATTGACCGGCTTCTTTTCTTCCGACTGCGTCAACGCAAGAGCAGGGCCCGTATTGTAACCGTAAATTAAGAGAGAGAGAAAAAGAATTTCTTGATTCTCCAATCTCAACAACAACAGTTACCAAAAAAAAGGAAGGGGGAAAAAGGGCCGGCGCTTCCGGAATTTCGTCCACAATGTCCATCTCTTGTGCATTTACCCAGCGAAGCGCGTCAAGCGCAACCTGGTGAACCATGCACCACTGCAACGTGGCACAGCAGTTAGATATGCTCCTGGCACCATTGGTCGTCCCGTCACGGCTTTGACTCCCAGGACTCCCTCCGTAGCGCCAGCACAAGGACTGTTGCTCTCAAAGCAGTCCCTGCATAGACCGACTTCTCTTCTTCCGAATATATCGAAGCAAGTGCAAACGAACCCGTGTTGTGGCCAAAGTAGAAGGAAATCATGTCCCGGCTTTGATAGCGAGGATTCCAGGTGCCAGCACATGGGCTGTTGCTGACGCTGTGGTGTGTCGATGATATGGTTGTTCAAGACAGCATCCCGTCACGGCCTTTTCTTAACTGCTAGCATTCCTTCCGACTTCTTTTCTTCTGACTGCATCGAGGCGAGAGCAGACTCCGTATTGTGACCAGAGTAGAAGTAAATCCCGTCACGGCCTTGACAGCAAGGATTCCAGGCGCCGGCACATGAGCTGTTGCTCAATCGGGGTGTGCTATAAAGTGGTTGTTGATGATGGCGTGCATCGCTGTACCTTCGTTAACTACTAGGATTCCTGGCGCCAGCATAAAGACCATACTCACAGCGGGGTGTGTCATGAAGTCATTCTTGATGACGGCGTACACTGCTTCGTCTTCGTGACTGCCAGGAAGTTTTGGCCCCTTGGCCGCCTCGATGACTACGCTGGGGTATATTTCCACGTTGTCTGGATGCCCGTAGAGACGTCGTAACTGCTCCCCCGGCCCTGGGTATTGGTTTGACAGGTCAAAGTGACAGATATTTCGATGTACCCCAGGACCGGGGGCAGAAATAGCATCGAGGAGGAAAGGAGGAATTGTTGTTGCCGTAATGGCAGCGGGGTGGCGAGGCCTGGAGACCATGTAGTCAGTAAACAAGAGAAAAGCTATAACTCACAACAACTGGAGGAAAATAACAGTAGCGGGCGCCAAAGACTAGGCTAGTTCCCGGTCTATCCCAGTGCAACATGTGACATTCTCAGGCCGCCTAGGGGGAAATTTTGGGCTGCGAGGTCACCTGCTCCAAAATTTCACCTTGTGACTGGGGAGCCCCGTGGATCCTTACCATAGTGCTTCCAGGAGGGTTCTGACGGCATCGCGTTGGGTCGTAGTCGTGGCGAATCTCGCCTGGGCCACAATACAACTGTCGCTAGGTGCTTGTGGCGGTCAAGGCCATCGAGGACGGACAGAAGATGCTGAAGAGAGTCTGGTTCTGGGCTGGGCGGGCGGAGAGGTTAATGGTTTTATAGTTGGTTTTACAGTTGGCCTTGTTGTTGGAGATTTGTTTTAAAGGGCCTCCCAGTCCAAGAGCCGGACAATTTCGCGGCTGCGATACGCAGCCTTTCTGTGTTGCTGTTGCAGTATGTCACGGCCAGGTGACTGACACGGTTACCCCGCACGAGGCTGGCTACCCGCACGAGGCTGAGCGCACCTTTGTCCGTCGCAGCCACACTAGTTAGACTCCTTCGTCTCAGAATTCATATCTCAATTGCACCCTTAACCGCGATCTTTCCTGTTCTATATTGCACTGTGATACAGTAGTACTGACACTACATCCCCCTGTTTACTGCAGGTCTTCGACCGTACATCGATCAGCTGTGCAGTGAGAATTGCATTCGGGAAGTATATGCCGATCTATTGTCGTCGCCATAGGGAAGTACCCAGCTAGCAGCACCAACTCGCTCTCGCTGAGGCAGAGATGAAGAAAACGGGCGAGGAACAGCAGCCTGTTTTGTAAAATGCAAAGACGACGTCCCTATAAATGTTGACCGGGGAAGACCATGATAGCAACATGACCCAACACGAGCTCCGGACCCTCCGACAGCCTCTCATTCAGGATGAGAGACATGTCTTCCTCGACACCAATGCTCCTGCCAACCACGATCTCTCGGAGGGTGTCTGTGCAGATGGGAAACAAAGGCTAACTATTGGGAATTGGAATTTGAAGCTGTGTTGATGAATGAATGGGAAATGTCTGAGACAAGAAAGAATGCGGTTTGTAAGCTGTCAGACTAATGGCGACAGAGGTCCCGGTTCCGCTGGCTCCATCAACCTATCAGGCTGACGCAGCAGAGGATTCCGATGCTGCCGGCTCAAGCATGGCCGTCAGGTCCCAGTACAACTCGATATCCGCAGGCCAATTGAACGGACGGTCTGAACATTTGCGGCAGATGGCATACGCACCCGCCGGGATTTGGGCGTGATCTCCGCACTGACAGACCTTCCACCGCTTGCGGTATCCTATGCTGGTGCAAGTGTAGGTCTCGTGCAGCTCGTTGCTATGTTTGCACCGCGTATTCTCGCATTTTCCGCGTTTTGCCATCGCTTCTGGGTAATCCATAAAACCGCGTCGTTGGTGCTTGAGGGAGAGGGGGTTGATCAGGCGGAGAAGTATAGACAAGGCTTATCGCAGAAATGTGTGGTATTATTGTGTGACAGTGCCCATTCAAGATGTCGGGCCCCAGTCTAATCTAGCGGCCATTTTGCTAGATCAGGTGTAGGGCGGCACATAAGGCAGAAGGAATCGAAACCAAACCCCCTCTTGATCCGTTGCCAACCAGTTTGTGACCTTTCTGGCTGAAGCGAAGGCCGTGTTCTCGAAGGCGGCGGCCTCCTGGGCTTCAAGGACCGTATTCCGTCTTTGTTGTGCTGAGTTGATCTGTCAAGTACAGAGGCTGAGCCGAAATTGGGCTAGGTCTCCTGGGTAAAGTGGCAAGGCACGGTTCCAAGTACCAGCGGTGCTAAGGCCAGGTGCAAAGTCACCGCTGAATACCAATAAAAATCCATTTGCCAATGCACGTCAGTTATGTCCTTGGGGTTCAGAAGTCTGCTACCTTCGAGAACATGACCTTCGCTTTTGGTGTTGAAGCATTCTTCCTGAAGCGTTCTTTTTACAGAGGAGAGCGTGTTGGGAGGGTTGGATCCCAATGACTCCCTCTAGGACTTCCACACACGCACATTTTCAAGCTCGCGTATATGTTGTAGGCAGAGGGTGGCAGTAGAGCAAAAACAGGGTTTCGAGCGTCAAGTATCGACCGATGTCTACACAGGTTGAGCATCCCAACCGCAGCAAAAGCTTTCTTCAAGCCTGATTGCTCAAGGCTCCGATGTGAGCTCGACATTCTTATCGGCGGCACTGATGGGTTGAATGTCTGTGTACGATTGACTCTCTGTGGTTCCTCTAGATAACGACTCAGCGCCTGGGAAGCGCAGAGAGGTCGCTACAACCGGCTTTGGGAGGCAGTACGAGGTAGATTCTTATAACCTCCCCACTCTCTGCTGTGTACCTCAGCCTTGTCTCCTGATAGCCTTGTCTGCAACACTGTATTCGTCTGCACTACTTCGCCCACTTGATTCTGGTGTGGACGGTGTGACACCTGAGGTATCTATTCGTGCGACAGATGGTCCTTGTATCGATTACCATTCAGCAGCCACTGCCGCCACTCACAACGAAAGACAAATGTCTCTCAAACAACGACATTTAGCGCAAGGGGCACGCTTGCACTAGGGTTGGGTTTGTTGATTGCGTGCAAAGTGACCGCTCGGTCAACTAAAAACTGAGGAGAAAATGCGATGGAGCAGAGGGCAAGGCACTTCGTCGATGTCTGTTGACGAAGGGAGGATCATCTTGCCATACTCTGATACTCAGCAGCAGACTTGGAATCAGAGAGATTCGCAGCAGGGGGTTCGCGGAAAAGGCTTTGGTGCCCCTTCAAGGATGAGTTCATTGTCTGCGCCTTGAACGAGAGGTGGCCATCAAGAATGATTGGCGTATTGGCCAATCGTTCCAACTATAGAATAGATTGAAAATGACATGTGCAAGAAGGGCGATGCAAATATGGCACAATTCACAAAGCCGCTTTAACCACCGAGAGGCTTCCCCCAGCCCTCCAAGCCATTGATGCACCACCACCACCACCACCACCACCACCTAGAGCATCCGCCAATGCATGACCAGTTTTGTTCTGAGAACTGCTGGAGGCCCTCCCTCTAGCCCTTTGTCCTCTTACCCCCGGAATGAACTTGGCAGCATGCAAGAAAGAGGGAGGAACCAGGCAGGACCAGAAGTGGTTGCAAATTGCCGGTCAAGGCGGCACGGTCGTTGAAGTCACACCGCATGGGGTATTATATTCCACCGAAACAAGGATGTATTTGGGACAAGATGCTGAGAATTTGAAATCCCGACCGGTGGTAGCTGAATGCCCCAATCCAGAGCAATTCAAAGTAATGAAGAAGAGAGGGCCACACTCACGCTAAGGAAGCGAAGCGAAACAACCCTTCACACCTCGTGAAATTCGGCAAAGCGTGTTGCCAACGTGAACCCGACCAAGCATCTCGGTCCAACAGCCATCATCCTTCGCGCCTCTCACAGACAACTCGACCCGGCAGCAGTCTGCCGAGTACTGGCCAGTCGACCCGCACTTGCGTTCCTGCCGGTGACGTCGAGTCTGGAAACGTTCGTCGAGTTGAATATCGGCATCGGGCCGATGGGCACGTCGACAGCAGGCTTCTTCGTCGATGCCGACTGGAGCTTTGGAGCCGGCCACGCCTTGGTTCTTACTCCCGCTGTTGCAATGATGATAGCCGCCGCTCAGGCCGTGGTTAAGAGCGACGACGACGACGACGACGAGGATTGGTGTCAGCGTAGAAAGGCTTTGTGTGGTCGGTCTTGTCTGTATATCCTTATCCAATGCTGTCATGTCTGTCACCTGGAGCTGCCGAAGACGTCCAAAGCACCGAGTGAAAACATTTCATCTTCGTGTACGATGTATGTCAGGAGCATGATCCCTTCTCCGTCGTGCATGCAGCAACATTTGCCACTGACCGCCACCAGCGAGCAGGCTGCTTCAGTCAGTCAGTCTGCTGATCCTCCAACGGAATTTGATCACTGGGGTCGAAGGACATCGATGGGGACAGCCTCATTCTGTTTCTCGTCTGGTTCATGTTTGATCACTGGGTCGACTCGACATTGCCCAGTGCACGCCTCGAACGGGAGTCGATGGGAATAGTGTCCTTCTGTTGCTGGCCTAGAGCACAATTTGAGGACCCGGATTTCCGTCTCGTCTGCGTGTTGAAAGCCTGGAGGAGTTTTGTCTTTTTGAATTCTCCTTTTAACTTCTGATAGGCGCGAGAAGATAACGCAGAAGACGGGTAAATAGCCTCCTGCTAGCCGCCTGGTGCATGCGCTGTCGTGGTGGGCAGCCGTGGTCACGAGCTGTGAGCCATGGACATCGATGAGAGAAGTCGACTCCCGAATCGAACCACGGCTCGAGCATCCTCTGTGTCTCTCCTGTAAATGTATCGATGGAAAGCTCCTGCCTCTGGGTCTTTTCCGTGCTTGTCTAGTTCCAGCAAGACCACCGCGTCGAATAGGTATTGTCCCTTGGTGTAGTAAGCATTGTCTCTCCTGGATATCTTCTTGCCAATGATTCCCCGTAGGGCAGCCTGGACCCAGATCTTAGAGCTCGCGCGGGCGGCCTGCTCGGCGGTCAAAGGTTCTTGCACGGCGGCCTGTCCAGCGGCGGAACTAAGTTGCAGTAGAGTATGTCAATGCGAGACAGGCGAGCCTGCGATGAGGTCTCCACCTTTTGCTGGAAGTTGGAAGGGTGGTGCAGGTTCCACTGGGTTTCGTGACCCAACATCGGGGGCATGAGATCTCGTTGCTCGTCTGGTGCATGTTTGATCACTGGTTCGAGGTACACGCTGGCGCGAACAGTCTTTCGGAACTTGTGCTGCGTTCTCCTCTTCACCTTCCCAGGCATGTGCGGATCCGTCTCGTGCCGATCTCCATGAGTAGAGCCATCGAGGAACTGCGCTCGGATGATCTGGGCTGCTTCCTCGTGCCTCTCCCAAGCACCCTCTGAGCCTTTGTAGAATGTGGTGGTGGTCTAGCGTCGCGAGAAAAGAAGGGAACGTTGAAGACGAAGACGAAGATTGCTGCTGGGAAATACCACGAGGAATTTCGACTTTCGGGACTCGGCCGGGCGTGGCGAGTTGCAGCATCTCCCTGGCAATTTCCCCGGAGATTTAGTTTCAATTCCATCATATCGGATTCTGTGGCAGGGATGAAAAAGAAAAAGAAAGGGGGGCGAGGACTGCAGTGGTGATGCCGCATACCAGCAGATCCGATGGTTTCTCCATCGTCGAGTTGGTCGCCGTTCTTGCCGTGAAACACCTTGTTCGCGTAGTCGATGTCTGCCTCCTTGAATTTCCTGGAGAAGAGACGGTGAAGGCGCACCGGAAATAGTGGTGGCCTTGCAGTTTGACCGCCACAGTGTGATTTGCAAGTGCTTGCGAACTGCGGTGTTTACGGGGAAATAGTTAGAGAAGCGCAAGGGAATCTTCCGTCAAAACCTGTGCCCGCCATTGCCTGCACTGTACACCGTAGATAGGCAATAAGGAGCGCCATGTCTTACTCAAAAGTGGATTATTTGAACTTGCATTGTATGAAACTTCCGCCCAGAGACAAGGTATCAAACAAACTTAAGGAGAAAGGGGGCCACGGCCCCGGAGTTGATGGATTTGTCGCTACATATGGTCGAAGCATGACATAAGGAGAACGAGTTCTAGTGCAAATGTCGGTATGGCGCAGTCCCCAGCAGACGCGCTCCGGCATATCGGCCCAGATTCGAGCTGCCCAGAATGCCGCCTCGAGCACTCCGTCTCGTGGGAATCCGTGTTCGCGCCTCTGGACCGAAGACGGTGATCGCAGTTCTGTCGAAGCTGGCAGGTAGCATGGTTCTGGATTTGCCAACTTCGCATCAATCTCGATTGCATCGACCCCGCGCGTCATGGCCTGAGGCCACTGCAAACAGACTGTGGCAAAGGGTCGACCGGCCAGTGCTTGTGAAGCTCACTGTTTCAGCCACACCCGCGAGAATTGTTCCTTCTTCTTCCTTGTACACAGAACATCGAGGTCGACCCGAGCTCCCTTGCTAGACAGGAGAAGCCATCTGTTCCGTTCTCCCCAAGCTGCGGACAGCACCGGCTTTGGCAAGGGCCGTGGGCCGTGGTCACGTAACTCGGTTGGCAGACACACCCGAGGCAGAGTCAATGTGCCGACTGGGTTGTAATGACTTGGGATTTAGAAATGATCGTTGGGCGGACATATTCTATCGCAGAGGGCGGAGGGCTATTGCGAAAGTCAATGTTTACCAGACGAGACACAAATACGAGAACTGAACACGACCCATCGACGCATCTGTGGGTGCGGACCTCGCGGCTTCTGAGGTGATCCAAGGACTTTGAGCCACGGGCGCCGTTGCTGACGAAGAGCCGCTTCGACCGGAGGGTTGGGAGCCAGCGGCAGTATGACGATTGTCTGTGGCCCCAGTCAAGAAGAAGGGCTGCGCGATGGAAAGGGAAGAGAACAAGAGAGAGCAAGTGGGCGTGACAGTATCGAACACAAACGGAGACCTGGCGGTGAACATAATCCATTCTGAGGACGAGCACCCCTTCCTTCTTCGAGTCGAGGCGGGACTGAGCCAGATGATAACCCCGTCCCGACGGCTGTGATGACTTCGAACACAATGCAGACGGCGGTGCTGCACAACATGCCATGGGGGAAGTAATGGCAACGACGCCCTGTTGTTCACGGTCAGGATGTTGGTCGTGGCCGTCCTCGCGCTCACCTGCTCGTCCGTCGACTGGTTCACCTCGGCGGTCACGGTGCTGGAGCGGTTGATGTTGGTGTTGATGGCCATGCCCTCGTCCCTGTCCGCGATCGGCATTGTGCGCACGTCCGTAGAGTAGGGTAAGAGCCAGTGCAAACGCAAGGCAACCAAGGACAATGCATGGCAACAAGGCAACGCAAGGCAACAAGGACAATGCATGGCACCAAGGACAATACAAAACCACAATGGCAATACAAGGCAACGCAAGGCAACAAGGACAAGACAAGACAACAAGGGCAATACAAGGCAACGCAAGGGCCTTCTCTGCCTGCCCTGCCTTGCCCTCAATCCACAAGGGGTCTCTCACACACTATAAAGGCCTGGATGTTTCCTCTCTTCGGTGCTTTCCTCCGTCACTCACACACTCTCTCAACACAACACTCTCTCAACTCTACTCGGGTCTACCGAGTAGAGTTGTATATATATATAACAGCAGCGAAAACCGACTTGCCTCGCCTGACTTTACCTTGGTGGACTCGAAGCTGCGAGAGCACTCCTTGTTCCAGGATCTGGATCTGCCGCACTGAACACACACCGGAAGACCTACTTGCACACCGGAATGGATCACACTACCGATGTGGTGGACATCGCCCAGAATTCCAGAAGGCCGGTCGAGGACTTGCGGGGCACAAGACACAATTTCGCATTCCCTCCAAGGTAGCGATCTCACCGGGGTACCCGAGAGCACTTGGCGATAAAGAACGATGTGCTGTCCGGAGCAGTGGCTGTAGCAACAACAACAGCAACAGCCACAGCCACAACAGCAACAGCAACATCGCCGGCGGCAGCAGCAACAACAACATCGCCGGCCCCGCATTCCCTCCAAGGTAGCGATCTCACCGCGGTACCCGAAAGCACGTGGCGACAAAGTGCCCCTGCGACTGCAGATAAACACTTCATCAAAGCTTACCCACAACTAAAGCTCTCTCCTCCCACTGACAGCGAACATCAAGGGCAGTCACGAGAACCTTCCTTTAGCAGCAGCAGCAGCAGCAACAACAACAACAACAACAGCAACTGTTGTCAGATCGCCGGGGCCATCACGCGCATGCTCCGCCCCGATCGCTTGCAACCGGAAGCGGACATCAGGGAGTTGGCCACGTCCCAGCGTGTCACGGCGGGGAAGTGGATGCTTGTCCCGCGCGAAGAGGAAGTCGACTCAGTCTGGGCGGTTGTTGCGCGAGCCGTGTGGGAGGGCAAGTTGGGCACCGCGGCCAAGGTAGCGACCGCCAAGGCAGAGGAAGGGATGATGGTCGTTGATGATGATGGCGGCGGCAGCGGCACGAGAGACAGAGGTCTCAGACTGATATGCATCTACACCGGGGACTTCTCCGACCAAGCAGATGTCAAGCGCGTGCTGCAGGCTCTGAAGGATCTTCGGCCTGCTCAACCTCGCCGGACCCGGCGGCGCCCTCGGGCCTGAAGTCATGTATGTACATTTAGAATACAAAAACCCCTTTTTACCATCCACAAAGCCTAAGAAACATAGCCTGAGTTCACACAATCCAAGTTCAATCACTCCCCCAGCCTCCTATCCATTCCCAGACACACATTTGATATCAGACTCGGCATCCCCCTCGTCGAAACAGCGCGTGCTTGAACCAGGCTGGGGGTAACACAAAGGAAGCGAGTCGTTTGGACAATAGGGTGAGAGACGCGGACGAGGCTGAGCTTGAGACACCAGCACGGTTGGCGGCGCATCTGCGGAATACATTAGCTTGCGTGCGTAGTTCGCCGAATGCTTTGGTCAGCCAGAATCCAACCATCCCAAGCTCCGCTGGCGCCTGGTTCTCCATGTCATGAATCCTTCCCTTTTTGCTGTTGTACTGCTTTGCTTGTGTGTAGCGAGAGGAAGATTGAGGCTGGACAGGCGCCCTGTCTCTGTAGATCGCTAGCGACACAGCTGAATCAGTGGCGAAGCCTTCGCATATACCTGTATAGTAATTGTGAGTATAAGACGCAGGGACAACAAGCATCTCGAAATAGCTGCTAAATTCCGAACTCACGTCACCAATACTGTTGAAGAAGGAGGAGCTCCAAATCCTATCTTGGTTCCTGAAGATTGGGTAATACGGGATATTGATTGACACCACTGTTGTATCCTTCAACGGACTCCCCCATCAACAAAGAATGTACTGCTTCGCTTGCCTTAAACGGACAAAGAACACCTTCCAAATCCCAATCCCACCCCAGTAGTACAGTACAACATCCATACACCGCCTTCACGCCTGCCCCTCCGTCGATTCCCCATAGTGCGATGTCTCCTACTCCTGTCCACCATCTCAGGCGTTGCCTTCGTTGAAACCGTCCTTCTCAGCAGTCTGCTCGCCGTCTCAACACTTCCCACTTTTGGATAGCCATCTCTTGCACCATATCTGTACGGATATGCCTGACTCAGGGCTGGGGAGGAAGCTCGATAAGGAGGCCGGCGTCTTTTACCGGAAATGATCAACGGGGAGCTCGAATCTCTGGAGCCACGCCGAATGGTCGATACCGTCGAGATACCCAGAGTATCTCTCCCAGGTTCTTCGATAATTCCAAATGTTGCTAGCCCAGCCACATGAAGGGATGGTTGAGGGTATGGCACAAAAGAATAGGTCAGAGGCGAACGAACGGGGCGCTGACTGCGCAGAGTAATCAGCGACCTATAGGGGTGGAGCGGATAAGTAGGGAAGCCGGGGCCGGTGAGATATATGACGGGGACCGACTCTCTTGGAGCGAAGCCCTGAGCGAAGCGATGTCTAGGTAGAATGGATGGTCTCTCGTCCTAATAGAGCTGAGGATGATGAGACTAGCCGTGGCGCCTGGTGGCGGTGAGATCGTCGTCGGGGGGATCGTTGGTTATCGAGTTGAGGGTTGAATGAGGTGTCAAAGGAACCAATACGGCGTTTGGATGACAGTAAGCGGGAACCAGAACGAGGTATGCGTGAAGGGCGAACTGCGAATATGCCAATGGGCCACAGTCTCCTAACTCAGTTGTGTTTCTCAACATACTTTGTACAGCACTAGAGTGAAGTGCGGTCATGGACGTCGTGTCCGTCGTCGGCGCCAACTCGTCCTGTTTGGTGCCATTCTGGGGGTCATCTTTTTGGATGTTGGGGTTGATCTTCTCAAGTGGCAAGACGTTGGCGCGCGAGCCAATGTGGCATCGCGAGCCAACATCTTGCATGAGGGTGTCCAGGTGAGAAAATGATTCTCATAGATATATATAAAACGCGTCCTTTGCCAACCCAAACAGGGAAGATTGCACAGGGACGTGCAGAGAGGCCCGCAAAGTGAAGGTCCTCTAGCATTGGTCCACCATAAGCTGTGTGACTCAGGCGGCGCTGGCTCTCATCGTGGTTGATCGAGTCCTTTGCAGGCCTGCCGGTGCGCACCGTTCAGCGCAAACGGAATTGTGCCGGCCAGGAAGGTGTCAATTTCAGCGGGCAGTTGATTGATCAAACAACAAAGACGGATTAGTCGTGGCGACAGTGGAATCGATAACAGAGCCAGCGGGAAGGTCTGGATGAGCTGCGTCAGTGCCGTTCAAGCCGGCAAAGATGGCCTTCGCAGACTTCAGAATGGTCGTCAAACTCGGCCCAAGAGGTCTGATAAGGTCATAGGTGCCTGATATGACATACGTGAGCTGTTGGATGGTAAAACCAGCAGCGCCCATCTTGTTATACAAGTCGAGGAAATCCAGTGTCGGATCTGCTTCTTTGAAGGGATCTCCAAGCAGCTGGATTAGCTCTATCAGTAGAGCTGGTTTGAGTGCTAATGTTTGCGCGAGCAATGCGTAGCGGTAGGTTGTGGATATTGAGTCTCGCGCGAGATTCTCCTCGCTAGACGCTCGGCAGCTTCCAGGCCAGGAACGAGCGTGGATGCGTCGGTCAGTGTTTGAGGACTGAGCCCGCAAACTAGTCTCGCCGAATTTGCGCTTCCAGGTGAAAGGTCTCACTCATTGGCCTGGAATGGCGCACGGCGCGACATATTCACCACGGCGAATTCCAGCCCAGCCGAAGTGGAGGGCGTCGACTTCTTAAGGCCTGTCGACGATGCTCTGTTTGAAGAACTCCGCGCAACGCTGCGTAAGTACGAAGTCATCATTCTGAGAAAGACAGCGCTCGACGACGAAGGCGCGCTGGCCTTAGGCCGACGCTTTAGCGACCTCGACGACGTCAAAGTCCACCGAGCAGCCGCGAATTTCCGCATCGACAACGGCAGAGGTCAAGCTGGTGAAATTCAAGATCGGATCCAAGTCATCTGGCTTGAGCTTGAGAGCTGCACGTATGGCGGGGATGTGAGCAGAGATTGGTGTGGTAGCAGAGAGATAATTGCCATTGATGTCCGCTGTGAAAACGTGGTCGACTCCGATAATCTTCTGAGTCAGAAACGACCTCGCGTACAATGAGCTGGATACAGAGTGCCGATGACAGTGCGGGTGCAAAGGGAGGGTGTTAATTCTTTGACTTCGTTGCTGACGTTTGAAGCCGTAAGTAGTAGCTACCGGAGGAGGCTTGCTCGAACGAAGATCTAGTGCCTCTACCTTGGGCTGCGGTTGAGGAGGCGTAGTTTTTCCAGCGATGGTGCGTCCAACAACAGGAGAACGAAGACTGGCAGCGTTGGGCCGTCAGCAGACTCTAGAACAATGATCTTTCCGAGGCAATCGAACCATCTGTACAGGAGGCCGAAGATCTCGGAGTTTGAAAGGCATACCAGAGGATCCGCTTGGTCCCCTTGATTGACTGGGTGTGCGCCAATGTCTTGATCAACGTCAGGTTGCATGGACTCGGGGAATTGGATGACTTTGCGAAACGATTACGCTTCGATCTTTTGCCGTTTTATCCACCAGTGTTTCCAAAGCTCGGTAGCTGAAACGGATGCTCGACATAACGATCAGGTCGCGGCCTTTGGGATAAAATGGGTTCACAAGATTCGTCTTGGTGAGATCGACAACTTTGGTGTACTGCATATTGGCCCGCGTGAGGAACTGGGCTTTCATCCAGCGTAAGCCAATGAGTTTATGAGGATTGTCCGACATGAAGTCTGCCTCGTTGTCGTACCCCCAATATTCCTAAGATTTTCGCACTCCAATCTGCTTCTGATAATGGTGATCGGTGATTGATGACGTTCCCGTTCGTGCGAGGACCTCAAGATATGATTTTGGCCAGAATGACTCTTTCATGAGGATGATGTGTTCCTTCCTCTTGAATTATGTCCAGAAATGCGGCCAAGACTGTGCTGCCGATTGTTTCATGATGTAGAGCAGACAACATCGAGTTATCTTCGGTGCCAAACGGCCGGACTGCGACCGGAGTGACGTGAGGCTTGCGGAAAACATCCAATACTTCTGTCCGGGATGTCTTCAGATCGTTCAGGTAGACTCGATTCGCCGCAATTGGTTGATAGAAAGGTCAAATGCCAGAGGATACACTTGCAGGCGTCGATCGTATCCTGAGAATCCGGTGTGTGCATTTTGGAGTGTGTACCCGGATTGACGAGAAAAGACTCCAGAACTTCGTTGACAAGGTCGATGGACGGGATGAGAGTATTCGCATTTTCGTAAGTCAATTGTAGGCGAAGAATGTCAAATCGCCGTCTCGATAGGACTTCTAATGCAGCGTTTTGGATTCCGATGGCATCGGTGTTTGGAAACTTTGGGAAACTTGTTGTCGGATCGACCGACTCATCCAGGTTATTGTTTCGTAGATACTGGGCGAGGTCGAGAGCAACGGGTTTCAGCAGCGGGCTGCTTGGGGGACCTGGTTCACTTTTCACCTGGTATGCATATAAACAAACCCAGGGCCATGAATTGAGGTAGAAAAGGTGAAAAGGTGAAAGGCCCAGTAGTGCTTCCCAGATGGATGACCTAAAGATTGGATTCACGGCTCCACGCTTGAGGGACTCTTTTCTACGCCCAATGACACCATAACCGCCTCGATCGGATCGTCTCCACCAAGTTTGCGTGGACAACCACGCTTCGAACGTATGAGTTCCCGAGTGTATGAAAACACTACTGCGGCAATGTCGCATCGTACTCACCAAGCCAGAGACGAGAGTCCAGATGGCATCAGAGAGTAAAGGATCTGGCCCATATCAGACCTTTCTACTGGACCTGCTCAGATCTAAAGAAAATCCCTCGCTCGCTCACATCTATCACAGTCCGCATTCCTGTCAGTGCACATTCCTCTCAGTCCGTGCCACACGGTCTGTGCCCAAAAACAAGTTCTCTTCCTTATTGCGGACCACGCCACTATCAAGCAACTGATTCTGTATCAATCTTGACACAAAGACCAAGACCGGATAGGCAAGGACACCTCCATTCCGATAGCGACGTGAGACCCAGGGGGACATCATCCGCGTTTTGCACTGCAACGATAATAACTCCTTCAGCCTATTTGCCCCGATCGAGATCTTCAACAAGGCTATCCAGGCCATCGTCCTCAACGCACAGTACGCGAGAAGGAAACGAAATTCTCGCCAGGAATGAAAGACTCAGACACCGAGCGACTCGCCCAGAATCCCTCCGCCCAAAACCGCGAAATGTCCCCTCATCAAGACTGAAGACACTGGAAACCGTGCCTCATTTTTCGGGTCGCAACGGCTGAGCAACCGCACGGGTATTTTGCAGTCGTACCAGACGGAGAAGAGGAGTTCAACCCATTGAAAACATCATTCAAGTGGGCAGCCATCTGCCATCATAATGATCTATGGTTATGCCTTTATTTCAAGGTCGTATTGAGTCCTCAGACCGTTGGCGCTAAGAGCCCGGGAAACAGGCCAGGTTTTGGCCATCGAGCCTGAATGTGGCGCAGGCTCGAGAGGTAAGTTTCTGCTATATCTTAGCCAAAGATGCCCAAAACTAACCACATTCGTCCGGACAGAGCCCAGTCTCTCACTACGTCCATCCGTGAATACTTGAGGATGACAAACCGGAATCCAATGACCGAGCTTGCCCAGACCTCCCCCAGACCTCGCAAGACATAATGCGGACGAAGAGAAAGTCTCCTGAACCCCTCTCGGAGAATGACCAACGTCACATCACACAAAACGGACCAAGACGGCAGACGGTCTAGGCATCAGATTCGGCGGGATCTCTCAAAAGCCCAACGACAAGAGAAAATCCTGGCCAAGCTGCAACGACAAGAGAAGATTCTGGTCGAGGAGCAACCTCGGGAAAGGAGTCTGAGTAAGATGGTTACGACAACAAGGATAATACTTCAAAGCATAGCACATCACGGCCGACACCACTGCCACCAGCGCCACCACAGGATGCAACCTCAACGCCTGACCAAGACTATTTAAAGCCTCCTCCAGTGGTACCCAAGTCATGGTAGGAAGCAGGCACCCTCGGTGGCATTGGAAGTCTAGTGGTGAATGAATGCTTCGACGATAACCCTGACCAGATGATCGACTTTCTGGCCTCGTCCCTAGGATACATGGAGATCAGCAAAGCCTTGAGAAATCCATGTGTGGCCAGGAAATTGAAGCTTCATCCGAACGAAATCTTGATGGACCATAACAGGGGGCCCAGCTGGTTGCGGTAATTCATCGTGGACTGGCCAAGTGCTTGCTTGCCAGCCTGCTTTTGCCTCCTGTCGGCAAAGATAGAGAGGCATATGGAAAAGACGGAGATGACGATTTCGGATCTCAGAATGGTGGGTCGAGGCAGAACGGAAGAGGGACGCTGGCGCTAGAGTGAATGATCTGTACCGTCTGCGAGCGCTCGAGTCTGGTTGGTTCACGTGCTGGTGCTGGTGGAGTGACATGGATGCAGCGTGGAGCGTCTGGTAGCAGTAGTGGTTATGAAGTGAAATCAATGACAGAAGATATTCAGTTCAAGTTGAGAGGCGGCGGGCGGTGTGTGTGCACAGCGTGTAGAACCATGCCTGTACTGGACTGCGGTGGGCTGATACCCCGCTTCTCTGCGAGCTGGCAAGAGTCCCATCTCTGGGTTTCTGCCCGTGGAAATGATCGTCTTCGTGAGCCTCTGGGACTCGGTGTCGCACTGGCTCCTAACGTGGGTGTTGTCCCTGCAGAGAGCCGTTAGGTTCGAGCTGTTTGGCCGCATGGAGGTACCTGTGCTCACCTGCGTGACAGGAATGGCGTCTTGCAAGCCGCCCGCACCGAGCCTGTTCGGATTGGAGATTGTCAGCGGAGGGAGGCGTTGGGAAGATGGCCGGCGTTCATTCCACGCACTGTGCGGTCGAACTCTTCGTAGACAGTCCGTTGTGTCTCATTGAGACCACCGACGGTTTGCTTGTAGGGCTCAGGAATCCACCCTACCCACCGATTGATTGATTCTTTAGGGAATAATATCCCGGTCTCCTCCTTCAGCAAGGAACCGGCGGCGGCGTTCTTCCAGATCAGAACAGCGTCGGTGACCAGGTGGTCGATTTCTGCAACAGCGCACTGCTCGGCTGCCCGTTCGACAAACGAACAAGCGGTGTCCAAATTGTCATTAACACACATCAGGGTGTCTGGGAAAGTTGCTTAAATACCCCGTGGAAGCCGAATCGGCATTAGCGATTGAGCGCGTCCTTGCACGCTATTGTATGAGTAGCTGGGAGGACGTTCAGGCGCGCCCGGCTGATCGGCTGATCGGGATTCATGGGCGGCAGACTCGTTTGTGAGGAGTTTTGAGCAGGACGGAGAGCTTTGAGGAAGGCAAGGAGTTTTGAGGAGGGGGAGGAGTCGTGGCGTGGCGTTCGAGATGAAGCCGTTGGGTGAAGCGACAGATGAAAAGCTCTCGCTTGTGTTGTTTGGCCCGGTGGTGTGGTGCAAGGTCTTAGCAGTCTTCGTTCGTCGGCACTTCTGCACGGACATTACTCCAGTCACAAACGTAATTTTCAATACCATATCAATAAGCCTGATACAATACCTAATATAACTCGAAAGGTATTAATATTTTAGCAATACTCTTGGTATTTCCATACGCTAAGGCCTAGTTATATGGAAATAAAAAGCCAAAACTTTTCGCCCCTAAAATCCTTTCCTCTGTGATGGGTTGAACCCTGAAGGAGGCTCGGTTCGGAGGAACCAGCGCCATGCCACCTCCCAATTGGTCAGCCGTACAACATCTACGCAAGGGGTACACGACCGCGCAAGGAGTGCAGATCAAGAGAGTCTTGACAACCAGAACACCGCACGCAAGGGGTGGATGGCGTATACAGGAATAAGGAGGCAAGGGAAAGAGGCAAGACAAAAGGTACCCCTTATAGGAGGGCGTACGATATAAGGAGAGAGGTAGTCTGCGTTGAGAACAAAGTTCAAGTCCAGGAGCGCGCTGCTGAGAGCTGAGTGCTGAGTGCTGAGTGCTGAGTGCCAGAGTCAGGAAAAAAGCCAAAATTCTGGGAGTTCCTCTGGCCTGCTCAGTGCCCTGCTGAGACTGAGTGTCTGAGTGCTGGGAAATGAGTGCTGGGGAAAAAAAAAAAGAAAGTTCTGCGAGTGCCTTCTGCCTTCTTGCCTGCACTGACTGCGGTGCACAGTCTGCATGGTCTGACCTGCACTCGCTGCGCCCACTCTTGATATCACTCCCCCCTCCAGCAGCCCCAGAGAATGTTTCCCAGCAGCACAAGACGAGTTCTTCCCAGCTCAATAAAATCTTTCCCAGCCCAGAGAATGTTTCCCAGCAGCACAAGACGAATTCTTCCCAGCTCAATAAAATCTTCCCCAGCCCAAAGAATGTTTCCCAGCAGCACACGACGAGCCTTTTCCATTTGCCAATTCATCTTGATACCATGCCAAACGGTGCCTGAGAGCCGGGGAGCCGCATCGTCTGGTTCGGCTTCTGCTTCTTCTGTTGTTTCTTCGCCTCAGCGTCAGTAGTGGTGCGAGCGTTGTCACCATTGCCAGTTGCAGGAGTGGTAGTGGTATTGGCCTTGTCAACCTGGGCACCTTCCGGCTCTGGGCCTGCGGACAGCTTGCGTTTAGACCGCGTCGTCTGAACAGGCTTGGTCGGATCCCATCGGATGAGCCCAGCATGCTCCTCCTCCAGCTCGTTAGTGCGATCAGCCTGACCGCGGCTGTCACGCGCGTACACAGCAAAGTTATCCTCCCCATCCTCCTTGGAGGTGACAGCGATAGAATCAGACTTCATCGTCCAAGGGTCAAAGGACAGTTGAGCTTCAGGCGACCAGCTCGGTAGGCGAATACCACCCTGAGCAGAGGGTTAGCAGGCGAGTGAGTGGTGGATGAAACGGAAGAGACTCACGCTCTGGGCATTGACCTCAGCCAGTCTCCTGGTGGCCTCCACAAGTTGGGCGAGTCCACGGTGGAGAGCATCCTGGTTCGCAGGCTGCTCCTTGGAGCGCTGATCAGCCGCGATGAACATGGCGTCAAGCTGCCTGGCCATCGCCTGGATCGCACCTCCTAGCCGGCTGTCAGTACGCTTTCAGCCTGTTGCGGATGTTGAGCACTCACGGCTGAACTGATGATAAATTGTCCAGTTGCTCACCCCGGCCCGAATGAGGAACCGGGTCATCTCGATGCAACTCTTGGGGATCTTACCCGTTAGCAAGCAACAGGCAAGAGAACAGCTTGACTTACTGGAACGCAGATTAAGTTGAGAGATCGACAGTGATCACAAGGACCTCTGGATGTGTTACAGGTCAGAGAACCTGAATCTCGATATGAGTGGTTGGCATACGAACAAGTAGGGTGAAAGCTGGTGACTTACCACTCTCCGTGATGAGAACTTGGTTGTTCCTGGCCAGGCTTCGAACACATCTTTGACAAACGTGACTACTGGGAGAGTCGCCTGCGACGCGAAGAGGAGTGAGCCTGTCTGGAAGAGGATCGGGCTTCTTTGGAAGAGCGTTGAGCTTCTCTGGGCTAGGTTGCTGTTAGCATGACGGGAGTCGATACAAGGAGCGTATACTCACGGAGCCATTTCGAAAAGAAGAATGGAAAGAGAGAGGAATGGGGAGAAAGAAGAATGGAGAGAAAGAAGAGTTCTACAGAAGGGATTGATATAGCCTTGGCCGTCGCAACGTCAAGGCACGTGCAACGCCAAAACCTAAGCACATCTTGCTATTGACTCAGGAACACCTTATTGAGATCTCACTGAGTACGACGAGGCACTGCCTGCGCTTCGGCGTGCAGTCGCTGTCGACCAAGTAACCTTCTTAGATACTCCTTTGTCCTACAATTCACCAATTCAAGTGCACAGCGTCATAGCCGCCCCGGGTTTGTGTCTTGTTATCATGCACGGAGTATGGACACAATGACAAAGCCCGCCTCAGTCTGATTGTCCTTCTGATTGCCCTCCTCGCCCAAGAAGACCTTAATGTGCGAGCACCTGTACTACCTGTCAACACCCATGCCTCCACGCTCTCTTGTCAAGCCTCATTTTCTGCATCAACAACCTGACATCAGATCCTTGAAGATGTGCTCTTTTCGAAAAGATGTTGACTACATCTGCACTCTGTGGAAGGAACAAAGAGCTGCAAGTCAAGGATTGCTTTACATCATGGCAGCTCTGAGATGCTACGCTTTGATAGTAAAGGGTCGGTGGCCTTGTCCACATTCGTCCTCGATATCATCAATGGCCTCTGGCCCGGGACTCCGTCGCCAGGTTGTCCAAACGTATCCCCTCCCAAACAGACGATCCGGCTCCTTCCAACGATTAACAGGCCTCCAAGCATCTCTGTACCTACGACTAGATCACAGCCTACACCTCGAAAGAAGACGATATACAGCGGCCGTTTTCGAATATCGGCAATATTTTCAACTGGCTGTTCAAGAATGCCCATCCATACACGGTTCCCCTGAGCTCGATTGGTTACACAACAACTTTTCCTGCTGATAACAACATTCAACCGAAAACTGCCGAAGCAGGAATCTGCTGTGAGACGCAGACTTTGATCAAGATCCGACGCGAAACAGACGTGGACGTCATGGTCAGAGCTTGGAGTGATGCTAGAAACAGCGCAGACAGTATAATGGTGCCATGTCTGTTCGAGGGTCTCTTCAGCCCTACGTCCGGATTAGCCAGTTACCTGGACATGTGGTACTGGATGTGCTCAAGCCCTCCTATGACAAGCTACTGAACAGGTGTGAGTGGCCGTGGCACTTCTCACTACGCGTGAAAAACTGCGAAGCAGCACTTGCCTCGGTCAAGCCTACTCTACGGTCATGAAAAGATCCAATGACATAGCCTCCGACTGCGAGGCATCTAATGGCTGCAGGGCATCCAACGACGGCGATCTCGACAACGAGGCATTAGAGTTCGACGACAATGCATTGGAAGCTGAGGCGCACGAACACACCTCAACCGGTTTCGGCGACAATCCTGATGCGACCACCGGTGTTTGGCCACCGGCTCCACAGTTCAACTGCTCTGATAACGCGCCGATCGTGGAACCCGACCCGATGCCATACGGCAGATTCTTGGAGATGCTCAACAATGATGGATTTTGAATGTCCACAGGAGCAGCCGGAGGCAGCCCCCCTTTCTTGGAGTCCCAGCAGATGGGCACAGCAACTCCGAGGTGGCGAAGAAGCAGGGAGTTGGTGAGGTCGACGACCAGGACCAGCGAAAGAGGCGAAAGCTGGAAGAGCATGCATCATCACATTCCAGACCAGTTGAGCTGGAGACACTGGAGTGAAGCTCATCCAGGGACCTTGAGATGGTCAAGTCCTGAGCACTCGTTCATACCAGCCACGTGTCGGACACGGACTAGATGGCATCGTCAATGGCGTTTTCCGCCGGGGAGCTGTTGCGCGGCGCACAGTCCCCGTCACCCGGTCGCGTTCGAAAACATGGCCTACGTCAAAACAACAACAGCATCAATGCGAATCAGCAGAAGATATTGTAAGGAAGCTATCAGCACTGCAGTCAGCATCGGCAGAAGCTAGGGATTGGTGGAAAAGAGAAAGATGGATGAATCATGTTGACAGACCCAATGTATTATGTATATCAGCCCCGCCTCTGTCGGTATGCCTGCCACCCCCCAACGACAAGGCTCGGCCAGCAACCTTTTTGCGACTGATTGCAACACGCAACCTAGTTCATATTGAGTCACAGTCGACGCGCTCGCAAGCAACATGCATAGATACTTCAACCACCCTGCTCAGGTGTGTTGTCGTGCGGGAGATTCTTACCCAAATTCGTCCATTCTGTTACCTTCGGCCTTTATGCTCCCCTCGAGAGATTGGACAACTGAATTTTGCAAAGACGGGCGTGGGTTTCTTGGCCGCACTTTTCAAGGCAGGTCCAAGTGCGAAACCGAATACGGCAAGTATTTCTCGCCCGGGCTGCTGTGTTCTGAAGCTTTAGAGCTAGGAGCATTCTGCAACGCCAGTGTCTCTCCGGCGCCCTATGTGTGAATAAAGCAACGACTGCTCGTCTGCGTGGCCGGGCGCCCCCCTCCTGGAGTTGTCTTTGTGACTGTTCATCTGTGCGGCCCCCCTTCTGGAGCTGTTGAGCCGGTGGGAGAGATCGATGGTGAGGGTGAGGGCGAGCTCGGGTTCTTCGGTCTCGGGGCTGGAAGTGTCTGAGCCTGCGGCAGTTCTGGGACTGAGTTGCTCGCCATTTGGCACTGCGAGTGCTGGTGCTGATGCGGATTCCAGTCCAGTCACACAGCTTCCCCCATCGATGTTCAAGCTTGTTGGGCCTTCCTGGGAGGTGGCCAAGACGATCAAACTCATGCTTGTGCCGGGACAAACCACCAGCGTCGGGCCCCAGTGTTGCCAGGAATCGATTGATCGATGAATCCATTCCCTATAACCTGATTGGCTGGGATAATGTTATTCCGTTCCTAGCTACCTACCTAATACGGAATAGAACAGTGAGACTATGCTGTTTTAGGAGCGACTCTAACTAGACCTTCTACTTGTAGTATTAACACGGCCGCTCGCCATTTCTCGTGTCGCGCGTGACTATTGTTGAACAAAGGCGGAAGTGCATTGGACGTGCCAAGAAATCACTCGGCTTTTCTGACTGCGCAGAAAGACACACATTTCCCGTCAGCACCACCAGCCAAAAAATACAAGCTTCGTCCTTCCTTTGTCTTCATCCCTCCCTTGTCTTCACACTACCTCTTACTCCTACAAGATACCCTTCGATTTGTAACACACGGCACTTGAACTCAAGTACGATGCCTCCGAAACGGAAGCTCCTAGAGGAGGAGGAGATCACGACCGAGATCCCAGATGGGTCCGGCGATCTCTCCACCGGCGATCTCTCGAGTGTCTTAACCGACTTTGTGTCGTCGGGCAAAAACTCGACCGTGACTTGCGGCGGCTCCATTGCCTTGGCTGACGTCGCAGCGCGGGTCCCGCAGGCCCCCCGAAAAGATGGTCCGAGCAAGGCCGCCGGCAAGAAAAAGGGCAAGGCAGCAGCAGCCAAAAAGTCGACCCCGGTCAGTCCCATCGCGATTTACTGGGAACGCCGCGACGGCTCGGTGGCCAAGGTGAAGCTCCCGGTCGTGGAGGAGGAGGGGAGAGAGGATGACGACCACATCAACGACAACGTGGCGGCGTTCGAGAACTTTGTCAGCGACTGTCAGCCGGCCGGATTTGGGCTCCAAGGCCAAGACGTGTACGACGAAAGCGTGCGCAAGGCCTGGGCCATGGACGCGTCCCTCTTCACGACCAACCTGTGTCCGTACGCTCTGGGCATCTTGGATCGGATCGAGCAGCTTCTGCTGCCCAATGTCGCTGGGATCGGTCCCGGGGGCGTCCGGGACGGAGGATTTGTCCGGGCTGAGCTGTACAAGATCAACGTGAGTCGTCAAGGACGTCCAACTCTCAAGGGGTTTTCCTCGCAGTCCGTGTTCTAAGTCACGCTAACGTAACGTGTCCCGGCGCAGATGTACCAAGGACCCTCAGGCTTCTTCAAAGGCCACATCGACACGCCCCGTGGGAAGACGCAATTCAGGTCGCTGGTTTTGTGCCTGCCCAGCCAGCATGAGGGCGGCCAGCTGACGGTGACCCATGTCGGGGTCTCGACCACGTACGACTGGGACACTGTGAAAGGAACCAAGGCACTACAGTGGGCAGCTCTATACAGCGACTGCGAACACGAGGTCTTGCCCGTCACCAGCGGCCACCGCGTGACCATGACCTTCAACCTGTACTACGAGCCACGAGCCCGTGGTCGCGGCGGAGATCCTCTTTCCGGACTACTGAACTGCAAGCCGGCGCCGGTGGACATTGCAAGCCTTGCCCCGTACGGGGTCCTGCAGGGGTTGCTTCAAGATCCGGCGTGGATGGCGGACGGTATGTTCCAAACCCCCCCCCTTCCCCCTTCAATCCATCCCTAATTACTAATTCGTTTTGCCATGTATGCAGGCGGGGACCTGGGCATCTACTGCGCGCACGCATACCCCACGACGACCTCAAACGTCGCGGAGGATTATCCCAGCAATCGCCAAGCCGCGGAAGCGCCGAAATATCTCCCCAGCGACGCCATTACTGCTCTCAAGGGCACCGACATGTCCATCTACGCGGTTCTGTGCCATCTCGGCCTCCAGGTCCAGCTGAAGCCGATCATCCACAAACCCAAGACCCGCACGTTCCGCTGGCACGACGGCGACGACTTCCCCCTCGAGGTGACGCAGGGTGCACCGGGTACGGTGTTGACCTCGACGACCGTGCACGATAGTACCTACGAGATTGCGAGCGCCATGGGCAAAAAACTCAATAATGTCGTGTGGGTCAATAAGCCGTTGTGGAAAAGCCTGGCCTTCATCCATACCGTAAGTCCCGCTCCCTCCCTCCTGCAGCTTTGTGAAAAGAAGAAAGGGGCGTCACGGCTGACTGGATTGTGTACCCATTTAGTACATGGGAAACGAGCCCGAGGCGGCTGGCATCACGTACTCGTACATGTCTCTGGTTGCCACCATCCCTCCGGCGGCCGAACGCGTCAAGAAGCAAAAGACACAGAAGAAGTAAGAGATACAGACACGTTGGCCCCGCCTCTTCGCTCTCAGGGTGATGATTCAGACGAACGAGGGGACGCATATCTACGCCGGCTGGGGAAGTTGACGATGACGACGAATGTGTCTTACTAAAAAAAAAAAAGCAGCCATACGGCAGAGAAGGGGTGTTTCCTGGGCGGAAGCTGACCATGACGACGAATACGTCTCGCATAAAATCAACCATACGGCAGAGAAGGCCCTGGGCGTTTCATTCTTCTTGGTCGGTGACACCCGACGCGCTGGTCTTGCTAAGTGGGCGTCTAGATCAGACAGCGGAACAATTATTTGATCAACCTCTTTTACTTTGATCCTTTCTGTTGCTGTGCTGTGCCGTGCCGTGCTTTGTTTTGTTTTGTTTTGTTTTGTTTTTTCCTATTCACCATGTTCGCTCGCCTGTGTGATTTATCGACGGATGGATGGAGATGAGATGTTGTTCAAGCGAAATCATGCCACATGCCACCCGCCGGCCGTATGTCTTGCACCAACTTGAGCGGTTGTCAGAATACCATGGGCCACTCGGCCACTCCACTTGACTCGAAACTTTGTGTCAGGGAAAAAAAAGAAACTTGGGCTCGTTTGCACCACCGTGGTGTATACACACTTGCTGCAAACCCCTTGCCGGATCACTAAACTTCCTCGGTCAGGCTTTTTGACTTCCCATCGGTGTGTCACACGGATCAAAGAGGCGGGCCCGGCTCAAAAGAGCGAGTCTGACAAGCAAGACATGCGGCGGGCGTTGAATAACTATCCGTCGATAACTAACAAAGGCGAGTGAGCGAACAATGGTAAACAGGACAAAACAAAACAAAGCACAGCATAGTGGGTGGGCGAGTGGGTGGGCGAGTGGCGTAGGTCCCGGTACAGTCTCTCTCAGACTGGGAGGATTTGGGGGGAATGCGTCCCCTCTTCGACCTCTCTCTCCTACTCTGATCTGTCTTCTCTGCCTTCGCTGCCTTCTACCTTGAGATCTTCCACATAAGCAGTTGCAACAGCAGCGGCAGCAGCAGCAGCAGCAGTAGAAAACGACTTGCCTTGCACTGCCTTACCTTGTCTTGCCCTGTCTTGCACTGCCTTGTACTGCCTTGTACTGCCTTGTACTGCCTTGACCTGCCTTGAACGACTTACACTGAACGACTTACACTGCCTTCGACGACTTGACCTGCCTTGCACTGCCTTGCGTTGCACTGCCTTCCCTCGCACTGCCTCCAGTCCCCGTCCCCGTCTCCCATAAATGGCAGGGCCAGTTCCTCCCTTCGACCCTTCCATCTCTCCATCCCTCACACACTCACAACTCTCCACCAGCCTCTTAAATATATATATCAGCAACAGCGGTAGCCGCTTCGCCTCGCCTCGCCTCGCCCCGCCCTTGGTGCCAGTCCCAACTCATCTGGGCGGTGCGAGTTCCAATCTTCATCGGGGCGGTGCGGTGGGAGTCCCAATTCATCCCCACCCACCCTCCCTTGGTGCCAGTCCCAACTCATCTGGGCGGTGCCAGTTCCGATTCTCATCGGGGCGGTGCGGTGGGAGTCCCAATTCATCCCCACCCACCCTCCCTCACGCACAAGGACTCTACCCCCACCGTCCGAGGCGCCGCGCCGCTAGAAGATCAGGGTGAAGTCGGTGAACGGCTCAAAAAGTTCCAGATACGCACCCAGAAACGAGATCTCGGGGCGTAAGAAAGGGTACGAGCCTGCTGTGGCGTTGAAGCTCGACTCCCTGGATTACTACCTTCCACAAACCCGGAACCGAGACTCGAGGGGCGAAAGAAAGGGTACGAGTCTGTGGCGTTGAAGCTCGACTCCCTGGATTACTACCTTCCAGAAACCCGGAAGCGAGACCCTTTGGGCGAAAGAAAGGGTACGAGTCTGCTGTGGCGTTGAAGCTCGACTCCCTAGATTACCACCTTCCACAAACCCGGATGGGGCGGACGAGAAAACCGCGCAAGATTGGGACCTCGAAGGCGGCAATACGTTACACTCGGTGCTGGCGCTGAGAGGCGGAAGGTGACCGAACTCAGGTTGTGGGAAGGGAACGCCAAGGCCAAAGGTAACGGGGAAGGGGAAGGGGTATGTCGAGGAGGGCTCACCCATCATTCCGCCAAAGAGTCGATGATTTCGAGATATGCCCGACTCCCTCGATTACAATCTTCCCATGGACACCTCGGCTGTTCAGCCACGACCGGTGGGTGCTTCTGTCGCTCATCATTCCGCTAAAGAGTCGATGTTTCTGTCACCCATCAATCCGCCACAGAGTCGATGACTTCGAGGCATGCCCGATCCACTACTAGAACCACAGATCACGGACTGGCCTTTGATTTGGATGTTTCTCGACGGTTGGAGGACGTGTCTCAAGGCCGATATGACGGAAGCACGAGAAGGGCTGATCAGACTCCTAGAGGACACTCCCCTTGGGTTCAACGCTGTTACGGACTGGGTGCACTTCGACCAGGTGAAGAAACCAGAGTCATCTGACGACATCTTCAGCATGCTGCACGCGTACGTGTAGGACGCGGTGGCTGGCTGGTAAACTTCGAGGCGCTGCAGAAACCCGGGACCGAGGGAGGATAGAGGATAGCTGCTCGGCATACACATAGGGCGAGCCCAAGAAATGGGATTCGATATCGAATGGGTGTTGGCCACGAGGGGTTTGCACACGTTTCATCGACACTTTGCCTTATTTCATATGCCAGGAGAGGTATATATATCTCGTATCTTGCAATTCGTACATCTTTCATCTCGCGAATCTGTCTCGCGTATCTCTCTCATGTATCTTGCATCTCGTATTCTCGGCGAATCTTGTAGCTGACGTATCTGTTCCGCGAATCTTGAATCTTGCAGCTCGTTGATCTGTCTTACGAATCTGCGTCGCCAATCTCTCGCCACGCACTCGCTCACTGACTAACTGATTGACTGACTGACTGTGCTATACTTCGGTTTTCACCCCATGATGTATGCACACTTGCAAATCTCCTCGGGGAGTGATGCCCATCCGGCATTCTGGCTAGAGGGAGCAGGCGCAGCCAATGGCACCCCTAACTTCAAACCTATTCCATTACATAAGGAGACGTACCATGGCTATAGAAAGGGTCTATGGGCTGGAGCATCCTGAGGGATCTACCACGGCCTCGCCCCGTAGCAAGCTTGAGGACGCCGCTCTCGACGTCGACGTCGACGTCGACGTCGGCGACTTGCGTGCCCAGGTTGATTTATGGTCGCGACTAGCAAGCCTCCACCAACGCCTTCAGCCCGGCGTCAGAGTCCATGCCAAGCTGGCTGCATGCAAATGTGTCTGTCCAATGTCTGCCAAAAGCGTGTCCACAGACCCTGCAGTGTGACTTGTCCAGACTCGTCCTCGTCCTCGTCCTCGATGCGCGCAACTAGTGGAACCGACCACGATCGCTGATATCAAGGGTGGCCGCTGGTGGCGATATCCATTGCGGCTAAGAGCTCATTCACCTTCAGTAGCAGTCGGTCCTCGTCACCAATCGTCTTTGCCAGCTCTCCTTAAAACGAGATTGACCGTGCTGGCCGGCCGGGGGGACTGTGGGGGGATAATCGCAAGGCTGATTCTGTCAAGGCGACCACAGAATCCTGTTTAAGAGATGCTACTCCTAAGAAGACAGCTCACACGGAGCCATTCCATTTGACACACCCGTTCCCTCGTTCCCTCTCGACACACTCCCCACAGGTTGCTCAGAAGCTCGTTTAACAAGGGGAAGGGGCGTCTTTATCGATTCGAGCAACCCCAAACGGTTCTCTCCAGACAATTGTTGGGGATTAAACTCAAATCGACCGAAATCCACCGCTGCCCTCGTCGCCGCAGAATGCTTGACTGTACATAGGTTCGAGCAGCCTACCCATCACCAGCAGTCAGTCATTCAACCTGGTCCGGATCGGTTTGCACTTTTCATTGGGGGGAGGGGGGGGGTGGTGGTTCCGTATATGTCATGGCGTGGTGTGCCTGCCTATTTGTCCTGTCAGAAGCTTGCCAGCAGCTTTCAGCGTTTTCACCTCCCAAATTCCTTCGAAACTCTCCACCAGCGTGTTTACTCTGCAAGAGCCATGGTTAGCATTTATTTAATGTCAGTTCCTCTTCAACGAATTGGGAGATACACACATTCTCTTTTGCCGACGTTGCGCGCACCCAGGCGCGGAATGAGCGGCGGTGTTGGACTGGTAGGATCGTGAATAGGTCATGGATTCGTCTGTCTACCTGTGCCTGCCCTCAGGCCAGGTCTGATCGTCTATATACAAAATGCTAGGTGCCAGGAAGACCTCTCCTGAGTCCTGCCATGTCGCAAGACCTCCTGGCACTAGGCGCAATCAGGTAACGCCTGAAGCGCACGTAAAACGGCAACTGTCTCAGGCGCAACAGGAGCAACAGCCTTTGTGCAACGAAGACGAAGCCATGCACGCCATCATCAAGAACGACATCACGACATACCCCAGTGTGAGCAATAGCCCCGATGCAACTATTCCAACCTCAGACCCAGCCTGAGACTCCCATCTCAGTACCTCAACCGACATCATCATTAGCTGCGGCGTATTTCGACAGGGTGGCCGTCAAACCCAAGGCACCCAAGACGAAGACTGTCGCCGAACCTGAGACTGCCGCCACCAAAGCGAAGAAAGGGACCATCCTATACATAGGAGCCATCTGCCCTGACTCGTATGTGGCCCTTTCTTCTTTGCCACAGGGGTCTCGCTTTGGATACGCAAGCAGGTTTCAGCTTCTTCGCAGACTGGTGGCGGTTTGAGCAACAAGTCAAAGAAGAAAAGGAACCGCGGCCAGCTCCTTCAACAACGCCGAAAGCTGAATCCACAAAAGAGGACTGAGCCCGACGCCGACATATCGAACTCCAGCTACACACGGCATTCCGCAAGAAGGGCTGAGGCCGCTGTCGATACTGAGCACTCTCGATACATCCCGCCGCCCAACGCTACCAGCTTCGACTAAAGGATTCCAAGAGACAAGGACTTCAGAGATAAGACGTTGGGATCTAGGAGGACAGGAGGCTTCCAACCAGGCCAGGACGGCAGTAATTATTGCAAGATTGGAGATTCGCAACGGTGCAAGTGTACGCAACGGGTGCAAACGGCCAAGTTTTTTCCCCCGACGAAAGTCGAGTGGCCACTCAAGTCAGTGCAAGACATACGGCCGGCGGGTGGTACGATCTCTCTTGAACTACATGTCGTCCATCTACCGTCCACACTGCGCACACCCGATCCTCCTCGAACCAACCCCGACGTGGGCGACTGGCTACTTCAAAGGTCTTCTTTCCAACTGGTGACTTTGACTTTCTTTTCTGCCGTCGTGGTGGTACCGTACGATGCTCGAATATCCGGAACAAAAAGAGGGGTCCCTGCGGCAGCGGGAAATATTTCGCTGCCCCATCTCTCCAACTGGCTAGCTAGCTAGCCATGTGAATGAATACCTCATCCATCCATCGACTACGCACACACCGACGTGCTCGGCTGCAAATTTCTCCAACGTGGCCAATAACGGCCGTAGGTGGTATGGCTCTCGCCCGCTACGCACCTTGACAGCGTGCGTGTCGGAGAAAAGATTCTGCAGCCACTTGACCACACACAGCACACACACAGTCAAACTACGAGAAATCGCTAGTGGATGCTGTCTCCGACAGGTACGTCGACTGAGAGCCCAATGGGTCGCCGCCTTGACAGCAACTTCGTCTTACTACAAGAATGTGGCGGTGCCATATTTCTGCTCAATCTGGTATGGTCTTTACTCTAGGAATGCCGGTCCGTATCTACTTGGCAACCAAGGTCACGTATGCCGCCTTTGCCGTGTTCCAGGCTCTAGATGATGATGATGAGGCCATCGGCTCTGCCCAGTATGTCGACAGACGCTGAAGCCTAGCAAGCAGTGTGCTGATTGTGTGCCCCTACGGGCGGCTCTTGTCACGGTCGGCACCTCACGTGACCTCGTGGCGCCAAGACCACGGCGTTCCGCTCTGCAGCGCTCATTTATCTTCCGCGCCACGAGATCTCTCTGAGAGTTTGACTCCAGCAGGACTGCGTATGGGATACAGCAAAAACCACCCTTCTAATCTGGCCCCCGTACCAGCCGCTGGAAGGTCCGTCCAGAGGAACATCTTTCACGACCACGGACCATGGGGCGAGCATGCCCGAAGTTTCGGCTCAGTTGGACTACCGAAAGAGACGGAACAGGACTTAGACAAAGAATGCCCAGACGAGCGAACCTCTTGGAGGGAGGGGGAGGTGGCAAACCACCGACTGTCTCTCAAGCTGGGCTGCACCCAGAACATCACTCACCTGCAAGACAAAGGCATTGTGGGCGACCGAGGATGCTTCCGGACGACCCCTTTGAGAAAGACCGACACATTCGACACGCTCGTCCTTTGTTTCCCTTACACAACTCAGGGGTCAACGACACCGTATCTCGCAGCCCCAGCCTTACCAGAGGCCATCCTTCCCCCTCTTTAATCGAGACACATGGTTTTATGCAAAGACCACTCTCCTGTTCGATCGAGATGTCTAGTTTCTCAGAAAGACATGAGCTCATGGTGGCTGCAGCCCTCGACGCTTTGGAGTCGCCTTTAAAGCCAGCGCGCCTGGAGAGCCTCCATCAACCGCAACCTCATCGTCCGCCCGCACTCGCCACAATCCTCCGTCTCCCAAACCCTTCTCAGACCTCAAACGTCGAGGATTGGCTCGCATCTTTGGACGAGGACCGAAAACAACACTCCAAGTCGGACAGTCACTGAACTCGCATCTCCCGTTTCTTCCAGTCGACAAGAATCCTGTCCGAATTGGAAATTCCCAAGAAGCCCACTTCACCAGACCCAACTCCGGAAACCTCTCCGGAGAGCAGAGCCTCATGTTCCCTGGTTGGAGCCCCTCGCTACCGGGAACGCAACCTCGAACATAACAACATCCACTTGCGCAGCATGAGTGAGAAGCTTCCTAAGCATGTTCAGGGTCTTGTGGATGATATGTTTAAAGAACGTCAGTCACCGGAACTAGAAGTTGAGGATATCAGAAAAGACACTAATCTGACTAACCTCAGCGACGTCAACGGCGCCGAAGTAATAGTGACCGATTACCTCCAAAAAAACATTTTCGAAGATCCTACGCATTCAAGGAGACTTGAAGGTCTAGGTATGACGAAGGGATTTTACCCTTTACACAGAGAACATATTCCAAGCTCCAACGATTCGGAGATCTATCTTCCAGTAAGTCAGCCGAAGCCGGATATCCTTTACGGCTACTTCTGGAAAGACTTCACATCGAGACAGCAGAGACAATTCATGACTATGGATGGCATCGAATATACTGCCAACAGTCAAGGACTCATCTATCCATTTTTCGTCATCGAATTCAAAGGTGACGGGCTTGGTCCTACCGCGGGAAGCCTCTGGGTCGCCACGAACCAATGTCTAGGAGGCGCGGCAACCTGTATCAACATGGCCGAAAAGCTCAACCGATATATCGAACGACTCTCGATGTCATCGACTGTTTCACCGTGGACACGACGGTCTTCAGCATCGCCATGAACGGAAGCGAAGCCCGCCTCTTGGTATCATGAAAGGAAGACGACGGGAGCGGCGGAATATACTATACCCAGCAAATCGGAGGGGCTTTGGTATATCTGCCTGAACATTACCTCCTCTTGCGCCGCTTTACCCGGAATGTACTCGAGTGGGGAAGAGACCGTCGCCGTACTCAAATCGGTGCAGTTCTCGACAGTGTTCAGTCCGGGAAGAAGAGAAAGCTCGATGCCATGTCTCAAGATGCCATCGAGGGCGATTCCAAACGTTCGCGGCGATGATCGGCGCGTTGAAAGCTTGGGGGCAAAGCGTCCGAGAGTCAAGAGTGGTATGCACCCGCCGCCGGAGGCAGGCAGCATCGATGATAGGAGAGCTCCCTTTGGCAGGTCCAGAGGAGCAACCAATGCTGACGGATGACTGACTAGGAATGTTACTGAGAGCCTCTCCGAAAAAGACTCCCAGAGTTGTCTGAGCTGTGCGAGTTGCATGAGTTGCATGAGTTTGTATGAGTTTGCTTGAATGTAAAACCAAAGAGGGGTCAGGGGCACTCGACCGACGCTCGAAGTAAGTGAATAGGTGAGTGAGTGAGTGCCCTGCAGAGGGAGTGCTGAGTGAAATAAATGTTGGAGTTCTGGGAGTCCTTCTACCCTCTACCCTCTACTCTATGGCCTCTGGCCTCTGCCTTTTCGCCTGCGAGTGTCGACTGAGACTGACCGAGTGCTCAATTTCCCTGTGCTCGCTGCATTCGCTATGCCCCACTCTCAATAAGTATGACTAGCGGCCAATCAGAACCCACGCTTTTCGTCCCAAAATCACTTTCTGTCCAACCGTCGACCGCGAGTGTGCTTGATGACTAAACTGTTGGACTTCTGCAACTCTGGCCTTTTGGGATTTGGCAACTTTGGCACTTTGGCAGTTTTGCTGGGAATCTCCGAGTTGGCATTGACTGGGGTCCCCGAGCCTGAAAAGAGACGCCGCACGTTCTTGTCCAGACACGCTTGGAGGTGCGGGCTTGATAGTCGCGGGCTATCTATTCAACAAGGGCTATCATCCATGATCCCACGTCAGCCCCCCCCCCTCCTTTGACTAGCGCTCCAACCCTTCCACCCCTTCGACCCCTCCCGGTGCACCAAGTGGCTCAGGCATAGCAGTGAGTGGCCCGGACATAGCAGTGGGCTGACGACGAGCAGCCAGGAGCATGGCGTGGGAAGATGCGTGCCGACATCGAACTCGACGGTGACATATTGTGGCATTCCTTCCTCAAGCCACCAGGGCGGTCGAACGGCTGGCACCACGGCGCCATGTCTGAGACATCAGATCATCATGACAAGAAGTCACGCGACACACTGTGCCCCCTCAACACCAAGAGTGGTATCAGCAGCAGCTCGGAGTTTCGCATCGACTATACAATTGGCCCCGAGAAACGGCCTGCCCCAAGAACCACCCCCCTGCTGCACCATTCCTACATCGGCATCCAAATGGCGCCGCTCGATCTCCAGCGGAGACTCCACGAGGCTCTGGATCTCACCCATCCGGCCAAGACAAGTTTGCCTGGGCTCAGCTTTTGGCTGTGGGTACCTACGCTCAAGACGGACGAAGAAAGAGTGTTCAGGTCCAACACCAAGGACTTTTGTTATCGCCCGAATTGCCTGGAAGAGGGATACTTCTCTGCTCGACACGGACCGGCCGATCCGGCGCGGTATACTAAGGGTTTGGCGTGATCTTTTCAAAAGGTGCTTATGGGGAATCCAATAGCGCCCAAGGAGAAACAAAGCCACTGCTCAGTCCATTAGTGCAGACCAGTGCCAACCGCTTGAACACATCCAGAAGGCCTCAGTCTCCGTCCCCGCCCGTTTCAGAGCACGGAGACACGACCCCCTCACACCCGTGCGAGCCGGCGGATGAGAATGTCCGGCGGCTTTTACCACCCCAGCAGTGCCCTGAGAGCATACTGCAGGCAATCCTGAGCGCAAAGGGCCCCCTACCCGTGACAACGAAAGTGCCGGACCGCAAAGTGTCGGGAAGTCCGCTACCAGACACCATAATATGCTACCAGAGGACTATGTGGCCCCGCTCGTGAAGCGTCACAGGTCAGTAAGGCCGATACAGAGGCATCGACTCAGATCGATGACGGAGCGAGGCAGCGGGAAGCGCTATCGGTCAGCGACAACAAGGCCAGAACCGAGGCGTTACCCGAGATCGATCATGAACAGACACACAGCCTAATGCGCTAGGCGACCCTTTTGGGCCGGTGCATCCCAGGGCGCGTGGAGGGCGCCCAAAAAAACAGCAGCAGGGTATAACAAAGGCACGGACAAACACTAGACGCCCACGGAAAGCACTTCGCAAGGTGAATATCAGCTGGGAAATGAGCTGGCGGGGCATGGGAGTCGGTGTCATCCGTTAGGCGGGGAGGTTTGCTGCACATCGATTCGTAGCATACATAGAGGGCACAATTGAGGCGTTCATCACTTTGCTATTTTTGCATGTAAGCCAACACCGTTGTGCCACGGCGACACCACTGCAGCATCAAGCTCGCCGCCAACTCAGTTGCCAACCAACCTGCCCCATCCATCGCACGAGCACAGGACACCAATAGCCGGCCTCGATACACTGGACGCAGAGGAAAGCGTTTCGCGCAACCCTGAACTGCCTGCGTCAGGCCGTCCGGCACCACACACGCATGCTCCCAGGCTCATTTCCGTTCCAAGCAAAGAGCACACAAGATAATACTGGAGCCTTTTGACGACATGGAGGACCTGCTTGAGTGTTTAACGTGGAGAATGGCTACGGATGAAATAAACTGACCTGTGATAAGATCCACCCTTATGTTCTTTTTCCACGAATCATGTTCCCAACCTTTTTTCGATCAGCAATGGCTGACTACTCCGAGCTGCTGCCGATGCGCAGTGTTCGGTGGAGAAGCAGCATTCACGCCAGCCGTTGACAAGTCCACGTTTCTTCCCAACATCTGTCGGATCACACAATTCTGAGCTTGCATTGTTTTTCACATTCTGACAACGTCACAAACCTCGTTCCGTGTAAGTTGGTTCCCACCCGCAAACTCCAGATGCTTCAGCGGCTGCGTGAAGAGATCAATGAGGTCCACAAACACATCCTCGAAAGCAGTCAGAGTCGCGGCAAACCACATTTTGGACCATCATGGCGTGGTCGCCGCGTATGGACACATCAAAAATTACCAGATCGGTGAAGATGTCGATTGTGTGGAGTCAGGGTCGCTGTACGATGCCTCGCTGAACCCAGCGGTGTAGTCACACATGACTAATTCACGAACAAACCACAACTCAGACGTTTCTCCCTCTCCCTCTGCCTCTGGGGCAAGTAGACGTAGTAGCAGGTCAGGCCGACGATGCAGCCGCTCATTATACCCAGGAAGATCAGGCCCGGCCCAGCTGCCCGAGAGACATCTGGTACGTGATGCGCGGAAAGCCGTTTTTTTGGCTCCAAAGTCGAAAAAGAGAGTGGCCCTGGGCGGACACTCAGTGTCAAAGGGCGATGGGCACTCAGTCGACACTCGGGCACTCAGCATCTAGGCACTCACTCTGCAGCGCACTCACTCACTCACCCACGTCATGCAGCCACCTTGACAGCCTGCTTGTCGGAAAAAGACTCGGCAGCCACTTCAACTTGTTGTCTGCACCACACACACACACACAATCCAAGTTGCACATTGAAGCATCTTGCGTATCTGCATACTCGTCTGTCTTGCAACTCTTTTTTTCGTTTATCTTGCAGCTCGCGAATCTTGCATCTCGTGCGGATCTTGCATTGTTGCCCTAACCCAAATAGGAAGGTTAGCCAGGCTTGATTTTCACGTCGGCATGTCAAACCGCCGCACGCGTCTCCCCACTAGTGAGATAGCCAATCAATCAATCAAGTTGGTCCCACATGTATAGGCATCCAGGGCAACTATTCGTGACAATGGGGAAGCCATATAGAAGGAGAGATCTGTGTTGACATTGTGGAATCATCGCACGTTGCTCCGGCTGGGGTATATTAAGGTCCCCGACAAGGTCCTCAGGCTGCCGGGAGACACGCACACAAACCCCTGAGAGTCGCCAAGGTTGGCCGGTGGGAGTGCTTCATCGACATATGTATAGGGCACAACAGCCATTCCACACGCACACGCACGCACACAACCCAAAAATAAAAACAAAAACGGCAAAAAAACCTGATGTTCAGGGAAAAGCCCCAGGGGGGTTTTTATTAGATTTGAATCCCGGACCTTGCGGACCTTCTCCCCTCTCGACGCGGACCCCTCCTGCTCAACCTCCTTCTCTTTCTTCCTCCTTGAGCGCTCAACCCCAATTTCTCCCTTGCACTTCTCTCACTATGAGGCCTGTAGTCGAGTTGGTGTTAACAACGCAGATTGCAGTCATCAGATTCGAAGTGGTGGAAAAGCTGTTGTGATGCAGTCCTGATCCGACAATTGTTGAAATGAATTGAGTCGGAGTAATTAATATTATAATAATAACGGGGCGGGGCATGTGACATGGGATAACAGGAAAGGAAGGTTTGGCTGTGAGGGAGTACTCTCTCTTCTGGTCACGCGGCGTTCTTGGACCGGTTGCATTTCGTCCAAAATCCACGTCTATTAGGTGTTTGACTCGATGCTATGCATCAAGTCAATACAGGCAGCACACGCTCACCATGTCATCCCTAGATCTAGCCCTATCGCCTCGTTCGCACTGCCAGCATTTCACTCTGGAATAGCTTGAATGCGCGCGAGCAAGTTCCATGTCCCGAGGGCCGCAATTCAGAGTGTTGAGTGATATTGGCCTTCGTCATCCTCCTCGTAACTGACCTCCCATTTGATGCCACCGATAAGTTGGGTCATCTCCAAGGACTGTGGATTAAAGCTGCGGGACTTCCGTTCATATATCACTCCTCTTCAGCAGTCCACAACACGATAACGATATTGCGTAAAGGGCAGCCCCAGCCGTGCAGTGGAATTCGGGAAAGGCCCCGCCATTAGCAAAAGCGCAAACAAAGACTGATGAGACGGATAGACAGACTCCTCCTGCCTTTCCCTTCCCTTCTCCCTTCCGTTGCAAGTTGAAAAAACCCTGGCACTCGCTGTGATCGATTAGCATTCGACAAAAACATTAAATTCGAGTACTTTTTTTATGGTCGCGTGCTCGCCACTACTAAATCCCTTTCAGCATCTATAACATCTCCCCCTGATACTTGTGCCTCAAGCAGAGCTCCACCAGGGGGGGTGCTCCAAGGGCTGGGCCTATCCCAACGAAGGGTCGATCTGCCGAAATACGCATGGCAAAAACTCATGCAAAACTCCGTCGCTGCAAAAAAAAGGAGGCTCTGGAGCATTGAGCCCGCGGCAGCAGAGGTTTGCGCTCTGGTGGTGACACCAATGACATCCGGCACTCGGGTTTCTGATGTCCCAGAATGGACCAGTGCGAATGCGAGCTCAGAATCACAGCGACAATGTATACTTCGCCGCGGCCGACAAGGAAGGTAACTGCATGAGCTTCATCAATTCCATTTCCCATGATGAATTCCTTCAGTCTCCAACCAGCCGTGCTAGACGCATCCATCGTTGGCGGCACAGATATGAGCGTCCACTCTGATACTCTGTCCCTTGATATGGCCTCCATTCAACGTACACTTTGATTCTATAGATTCCGTGTAGTCGAGCTTCTGTGACGGCGCTGGTAGTGAAACGACTTTAGCCTTAATGGGAATCTTAGCCGAGATACACTAGCCTTCTACGCTTAGGTCAGAGGGACCCAGCCTGGTTCGACCAATGAGATCGCTCGCTTACGGATGACTAAGTGACTGAAGTAATGACTACTGACTGCAGTCAAGGTCTCTGGCGTGACCGGAGTCTGACCACTGACTGCAGTCCTTGCAATAATGCCAGTGCCCACTTTCAAAGGTATTCAGAATCTGTTTGTCGTTGTCGATTGAAAAGGACGATCCGAAGGGATCGGCTAACATTTTATTCTCACCAGAAATCCCTCTTACCCCCAGAAATTGGCTCCGCCCGAACAGCCCCTTCCCATTCACAACCTCAACCAGCACATCCCGCTCGCACACGATCAACCATGAGGGTGAATCGATCAACTACAAGTGTAAATCCTTGCCCTCTCCGTCACGGCCTCGACCAGCACGTCCTCTCACACACGACCAACTACGAGTGTGAATCCTGACCCTTCCCGTCACGGCCTCGACCGAGGTGTTGTTTGATGCCTTGTGTCACAGCCTGCCGCAGTCTCCGGCCAACGAAGCTATCTCGTCACCCGAGAGGCATATGCTCATCCAAGCTTGGGGTTTTCAGTCAATGCTAAGCAGCAGCAACAGCAGCAGTAGCATGACGAGAAAAGAAGGATATGTCAAGCCTGGCCGGCAGTGGGTGGCATGGGCAAAAAAAGCATCGCAGTCCCTGGAGAAGAGCAGCGCAGACGTGCATGGACGAATATTCTGTGGGTTCTCCGGATCAATGGTGGCATGGAGGCCATGGATGATGAGTCGAAGAGTTACCCGCCTCGGGCTTTGCCTGCGCCTACGTCTCAGCCTCGCCACTGTCAGCCTCATCACTATCAGCACTGACTCGCCGCCACTAGCTCGGCGCTTACGCCTGCAGACAACGAATGGGATGAAGGAACCCGCACTGAATTGCTGACTCGACGCTTATTGACTCGCTGCAACAGACCTCGTTGTCACAAAACTCATTGCAATAAACCTTGCTACCACCATCCTCGACCCCATCAACATCACCATCAACATCACCATCAACATCGCCGCCGCTTGGATTATATAGCCAACCTTGGTGTTGGTTTGCGGACTCGAGTACCTCTGCCTCTACCTCTGCCTCTGCCGATCTCAGGCGGCGAGGTCACATTCCATGACTTTCTCCATGCTTCTGCGCCTACGCCCTGTGCCCGCGCCCTGCGGCCTCCCACCTTCGTTCCTCACACGTCGACCTTCCCGTTTGTCCCGCTGACATGTGAGCCTACTGCGCCTGGCCCCTGCAAGGCAGCTCTCAAGCTCCTCCATCAATTAGCACAGCTCACACTCTTTTGTGGGGCCCCAAGAGACTGATATGACAGCCCCCCCACGCATCCTATGTTCTGCGACGCCTTCCAATGGCACTTCTCGACGCCGTTGTAGGGTGACTTCCTGACGGTGATTCGTGGACCTGATGCGGCCGCTGTCGCGCAACGCCTCTTCCAGCGAACTCCTTTGTCGAATTCAGTACCTCGCCATTAGAGACAGCATCAGATATCTATTCCCCTACACCTCGTCTCACCACGTCGAATTATTTTACCCTTTTACGTTGCTATGTCTTTCTTGATGATCGACGGGGTCACCGAGGGTCGGCTTTGTAGGGTCAATGGGTGGTTTCTTGCACGACCGGGTGGGGGGGAGATACTTCACCATCAACGCTCCCAATGGCAGTTTCGACCTCCACGGCAAAGCCCAAGGGGCTTCTGGTCAACCAAGGGCATACCCCTAGAATCAACTCTGAGCGCCTTCAATCAAGTTGACGAACGCATTGTGACAATTCCAGGTCAGTATCGCCGCCCGCGCACGCCCAACGCTATGGTACAGCCGCCGCATTATGGACAAGGGTGCGAACTTCGGGATCTAATGCAGGCCCGCCCGCCCTTCGATGTCTAGCTGGTCCCCTCTGACGACCCGAAAGTCGTGTCGTGGCTTTGCTGGCTGTCGGCTTCGCATGTCTGATCTTCTTTAGTTTGGTCTGTGGGAGAACGTTGACGTCGCTCAAGGAAGCCTCTCACGCCAACACACGCATGTTTACTAAGAACAAGGGCCGGACAATGATAGCCCCACTTCATCGTTGGCTTTGTCGTCACCATGTTCTATTACGGCACCAACATCATCTAGGGGGAGATGGTCTCGATGTATTTCACCGCCGCTACTACGCCGCCCCACATCGCCCACCAGCTTGCTATCGTGTATGGGTTTGGAATCCTGGTGGGCGGCGCGTTTCTCTCCAGTCGTGCGCACCTTCAAACCTGTTGTCTGGCTGTCATGCTCTCTTAAAGCTCGTATTCCGGCACCGTTGCTAGGATTGCAGTCCTGGCGAGGTCTTGCCTGCAGTCCTAGCCTAGTTGGCAGCCTCTTCTGTCCCGCTAGATCCCGACGTCTTGTCTCTTGGGGTCCTTTAGCCGAAGCTAGTAGCGTTGGCATGCTCTTCCGCTCCGCCCCGCTCAGCCCAAAGGTTCCGCACAGCACCGTAGCGCAGACAGCGCAGGCAGTCCACCACAGACACTCCACCGCAGTCTCCAGTCGTGCAGCACGGAATCCAAATGCTTTCATGAGTCTATCTCAGAGCGACCAATGCTCGGCTATCTGGAGGCACGAGGGTGCCAAGGAAGTCGCGAAACCTCAGTGTCCCGACCGTTCAACCGATCGGGACCTGAATGGAGGTTGGACAACTTCAAGTCCCAATTGATCCGACCTGCACACCGCGGCCGAGAATCACCAGATCCGGACTTTGTACCAGGCTTCTACTGGGTCCAAGTGGCTACGAGAGACGATTTGCCAAACATCTCCACTGCAGCCGATCCCAAGACTATCGCGGCTGCTCAGCTTAGCCTCTTTGTGCGAACACTGGTGCTGAATGCCAACATGTATTGCCAGATATGGAACACAAACGATGACCACTTGGAATTTCCCAGTGCATGGAAACCAGAGGTGGAGAACTCGTCGACTTCGCCTTTTTCTCCTTGGCTTTTTGTTTGAGCAGCCACGATTCGACCCAAAGCGAAAACGCACCGAGCACAACGATTGGCAGTTTTCTCATTGAATCTGCAGAACGCGTCCAACATCGAATTTCCGAAAAACACTTACCCGGCATTCCGCAAGAAGCTCGCGACACCATTATGGGTCTTGTTCATCCGGCCAAGAAGACAGTTAGTCCTCCGCCTTCGACTGGCTGCGGAATATTTCATTTCGTCTGCCGCCAGACGTATCATGAATCAACCAATCGCTTCAGCACCTAAGCTACTATACTAGTACCACGATAATCTCGTCTACTCGTCGCTCTACCATTTCGCGTAAGGTCCGGCTTTCGAAAACGCTTTGATGGCAGTATCGAGCATAGCGGTGATTTGGTTAAGACATTGTGCAAAAGTGCTCTTCACATCCTTGGGCCCGAGGACCACTATACCGCCATCGCTGAGTCTGAACCCTGGGGTGGTGGTCACGGGTGTGATATCCCTGGTGGTGGGTGTCCTGGCCTTCCTCGTGGGAGGAGAGAACTTGCGGGGGCTTAGATAGCCCAAAAGGTCGGGCGGCTTCGGGGCCGCCAATCTAATCGTGTGGGGAATTCCTCAAGCTATCGCTGAACATCCGGACACTCAGAAGCAATGCTTACCAGAGCGTCAAGAGCCTCTTCCTCCAAATTCCCCACAACAGGAACAGCAACGTATGGCTATGAAGTCAAACCGGATCGTGCATACCATAAGGATATTGAGGACGAGGAATCAGTGACGGCTCCTCTACATCGCAAGACGACCTGCCAGTAATGGTATGCCGACCGCGCGTCGGGGAGCGCACCTTTGGAGGCGGCTTCATTGTACTATTCAGCAAGACGTCGCCCGCTTCCTGCCCAGGCGCCACGACGATTCTGGCGCGGTATGAACTCGTGCACATCAAGATACACCAGGATGATCGTGGTTGATTAAGAGGCTGGATGCCACCTCCTATTGACAGTCGAATTGATGTCGAACGTCTCGAGCTCGACGCGACTTTCATCACGCGACCGCCCACGATCCTCTTGTTCCATTCTCTTCCTCTTCAAGTCGCCACAAGGAGAGAATGACCAATTTGGCGCGCGGCATGACAAAATATTGGACCACTGTGGATTAATACGGGACGACTTCCAGGGCAGAATTCAATCCAAAATACCCGGATTTGAGCAGTGCGTCCAGGCCATGGACAGCAAGAAACCCGCTGCCTCCAGTGAGCAAGACTTTTATGACGGAGAACAAATTCAAACACTGCTCCCTAGCACTTCTGTTGCTCGTTCAGGTTGTCCGGGAGATTTCTCGAGCAATGCAATCAGACAATTCCCGGCCACATCTCTGCGAACTTGTTGCGTCTCAAGCGTCTCAATCAACGGCTGTCGGACTCGTCTTGAGGTTTCTTTGGCGACGCGTCTGCGGCGGTGGGAGTTCTCTGCCGAAGCACCTGTTTGGCGTTGGCTTGAACATATTGTAGGCGGCCAATATTCCAGGCAAAGCCGGTGTGCTTCTCACGGCACCCCAGTGTCTTGCGATCAAGACACGAGGGACAACGCCCATCCCATCATGCGAGAACAGCGCCTATGCGCCTCGTTGAGTAGTCCGCTATCCGTATCCCTCGGGCTGCGACACTTCAGCCTGACCGATACACAGAACCAGCAGCAGGTCCTTCTTGTGCAAGCTTCAGATGACAGCCCTCTACGCCCAGAACTTGTGCACTGGTCCTTTCGTCGCGGCAAGGCCACGAACGCCTCGTGCAGCCTCGCCGAGAACAACCGCAGGCGGGATCAATATCCGGCAACCTGGACGAGAGTTGTCGGGTGCCCCGGTGGCCCGAGCAGAGGGACCCAGCCTAGGGCAAGAAGACCACTCGGGGTGCCTATTTGATACCAACCTACTGCTGGGAGCTGGACAAGCATTCAGACAGTTTCTCTCCGTGTCTCTACAGTAGCTGCTGGCTGGCTGGCTGGCAGCATCATGTGTGTCACCATCTTGTCAAGAGGGAAGCTTCTGATTTGTGAGCTTCTTGATGGCCCCTCGTCCTCATCCTCTCGAACCGCATCTACCTAACGCGTCTCCCGCGAGACTCCCCTAAAAGATTCCACAAGCTTTGTCAGGGTGAACAAACGCCTCCCCTCTTCTTGCCTTGGGTGGCTGATCGGAATTGACGAGGTTTCGATGGCTTGGGCCCAACGGTTGCGGTGGGAGGACCACCACTACCACCACCACCACCGTGCCTGTCGGGGATCCTTTCTGGCTTATTCTTACAGGTGCTGGAGCCTGGGCCGCACTGCTCATCGGCAGCGACCTTGTTTCTAGCCCATCGCCAGTCAACGAGGGCGTTCGGTCCAAAGCCTCGGGGTGATTCAGCCACCCTCAACCAAACCACGATTTGCTTCACCTGAACGAACCTTCCTCGGTCAGCATTCCAACGTGCAACCAACCCTCCTTTCCTCGGCGAATGTCCTCCGCACTGAGCATGCCTGCAGGACCTATGGCGGCATGATTTCCAACCCCTACCCCAATCCCATTGACGAGATTTGCCGACTCTGTCGTCCAGATATCCTTTGTCCCACACCAGAGCGCCAACCCCAGGCTGCACGTTCGCCAATGGAACCTGGCGACTCTCCTTGGCCGCGGCGTATTAGGGGCGTATTCCGCGCAGAGTGTGGAGGAGTTGCCGGAGAGTGGGGACTGATATGCCCCGAAATGCCTCTCGTTTTGCATGATGAGATCGACACGCTTCTCAGAGGGGACTGCGAGGTGTTGTACAGCATCTTTGAATGGCCCATGCATCCTTCCTCCACCCTCATATTGATCGGGATTGTCAATGCTCTGGACCTACCCAGACAGGACCCAGTCAACTAGGAGAAAGGCTAATACCTATTCAACGCTGTCATATTGCTGGAATTGCTGGAATTGGATCAACATAGCAAAGATCCTGAGGCCGGGGCTTTCCATCAGCACATCCGCCGACGAGACGTGGAGAACGGCCAGGACTGTGGTAGCAGCAGTATTGTTAGAGGGCAAAGCCTCACAGTACCGAACCAAGGCCAAGAAATATCTCCTGGGGACGTCAAATACCACCAGATCGGCGAACCATCAGAAGACTTTGGTGTATGGATCGACCGATCCAACGCTGGACGAGCGGTGGCGGCAGATGAAGGCCTGGAGGAGTCTGCGGACGAGCCACAACAAACAGAGAGTTTCTTTTTAGGGTCCCTCCTCCTCACTCTCACGTTGAGACTCGGTCGAATCGATCGAATCCTCAAGCGCCCTGTGTCGATCTCGCACGAGTCTCTCAGTTGCCATTGACTTGGAAAAGAGACATCTTCAAGAGCTTGTTTATGCGGCATTGCATGCGTCTTCAACCAAACACACTCCTGAAGAGGCGCTTCACTGCTTCAGCAAGCGATTGCCAGTTTTCCTCCTCCGCAGAAAACCCACCCAGGGGTTTTCCATGGGAACGAATAGCCTGTCTTGCCATCCAACCTCAAGAACAGTTCCCATTTCGCCTTCCAACTAGCACCTCCTTCAGTTCAATCGGTATCAGCGTTTTACCCGTGGAAATCTGACCTTCATTACGCTGACAACGTCTATATCGAAACCGGCCTTGAAATCATTCACCCATGCGAAGACAAACCGGACCGTGCTAGCGAATTCCTTGCGGGACCCGCCGGTCGTCCCACGAATGTCGATGTTTTTGAGCACGGCGTTCATGGAATGGAACAACATCTTGGGGGCAACCCGCCACTTGGGTGCTTCTTTCCCACGGAGTGCCCCTTTGTATGATTTGGGTTCTGGCAATCTTGAGGGATCGACGCGTTGCGTCTCGCCATGAATGCCTGTGTCTTAAGATGTCGACCATTCTTTGACTTTGTGGACGGACCAACCGATTTCAAACTGACTTGGCTGAATATCTTTGTCCAGAATGACCTTGGAAAGGCTGACCTTCGAAACATTCAAACAAGAACTGTTTCAGAACTTGCCCAGACCTGATGGCTCCTATCTTCCTCGATCGGCCACCCGGGAGTCTCAGTTGTACAAAAGAATCTTGGGCCAGTCTCTGCGACCCCTTCTTTCAGCAGTTCTAGATCCATCAACTCCTCCTCGTTCGGTGGTCTCAGCTCTGGAACAATCTGACCCTCGCTGGAAAACTCCGCACCTGATCTTTCTCGACTATCTAGATCTCATCGCCTGCAAGAACAACGCCCCCCCTCCCACCCTCGGCTGCACACCCCGATTCCCTGCTCCTCCAGACAATAGCCCACGAGTATCACTTCCTGAAGAGATTGGACATCCTCCTGTGGCAAAAGATGATATGGGCATGGCCGAGTGGAATTCTGTTTGCTTGCCTGCGCATTGCCAGCCGTCACTAACCCTCTGTTACGCGTTTTCTCCCTTCACTGCCTGCGCAAAATTTCAATCTCTTGGCGACTATGAGATCGATCCTAATTTCACTTCCTCCTTTATTCTTGCACCTCTGAACCTCTTTACACCGTCGGCAGGATGGAGGACTCCTGAAGGCAGATCAACATGGCGAACAGTTCGCTGGGACGGCTGAATACAGCCGAAGTGCTGCCAAAGTTCAGTCAGCATGAGTTGGATCAGGCTGACATTCGACCACTTGGAAGTGGGCAGTACGGACTTTCCTGGATCACGTTTTGCAGATGGGTCATGCATGGCCCGCAGACTGCTGCGACTCAGAGTGGTCTCGAACGAGCGTCGAAAACTGGTACTTGAGGAAGTCCTAGTCAGGGCAATCTCCCATCCGGCGCAGAGGGTGAGTCAATAACGCCAGTTTGCTTGAGGAAACCTTGGGCCCGCCAAACCAAATCGAGGTCCGATTTTCAAGAGAATTATACTCATCGAACGTCTTTGATCATGTACGGAAGGCTCCTCTGCGCCGAGGAGGAGGAGTGGGAAGGGTAGTTGTGAGCCTCTTGCCTCCCTCCATTCAGCAGAGCAAGCGGAAGGAAAGCACATATCAACAACATGGAAAGGCTGGAAAGAGAAAAGCGTGGCGAGGGATCTGCTGCTTGACAGCCCGCATTCCCGCCAGAAGTCATTCAAATGCCAACGCCTTCATTCCAGTACCCCTGTCTACGACCAGGTCGATGCCGGACTGCTACTACTACCCCAATCCCTTGCACCGAGTCCACGAAGCTATATACCTCTCATCGAACAAAACAACCACAAGATTCAGCCCCGTGAAGAAGAAGAAGAAGAAGAAGAAGAAGAAGAAGAAGAAGAAGAAGAAGAAGAAGAAGAAGAAGCCCCATTCCTCGGTCAGGCTGGGCGGGCTTCAGGTGAACGTTTTTGGTCAGATTGTCGGCCCAAGATTCTGCCAGGTATTCAGGGGATTCGACAGCCAAATCCGGATTTGGACCAAAACACGGAAGAAGCAAAATGCGGATCTGTTGAATCTGCTGAATCTGATGGGCCTCTCCTTGCTCCCAGAAGGTCACAGCAACCCCGGAACCCGCGACCACAGCCAAACTCCAGGTGATGGCAACAATTTCATTGCCCCTGCATGACGCCAATAAGAGCGGCCAACGCTTCTTCCGCCACTTTGCCGCGGGAGCTGGCTCGCTCCCAGCGCTCATGTTTCTTCTTTGTCATTCGATCAACCTAAGCCAGGCGGACCAAGACGGGCTGGAAATCTTTGCACTGGGGCCTGCCGGCAGCGGAAGTTGAATGTTGTCGACGACATTCTTGAAGCGGGCGGGCGGATGGGTTACAAAGATTCAACCATATCTCTCCGCCTCTCGACCTCGACTTACGTCGCAGAGTTCTACAGCATCCTGTCTAATCGGTTCAGCCGCATTTCCCACGCATGGATCCCGAAGCCGTAGCCGATCTCCTCGAGGTTGAGGCCGTCGAGGTCGATGAAGAGGAGGAATTCGAAGACGCATATGAAACAACCATAGCAAGATTCAGCAGAACGTCACCGGACAAGAACCGGATTGTTACAGAGAGAATTCTGTTGTGTGAACCGTCCGCCTAATCAAAGTCATCCATGGCGAGGATGCCGGAAACCCGTGCACGCACATTTGCGCTGTTCGAATGCCATGTTCCACGCGAAGAGACTCAGTATCGCACAAGCACCATAACGCGCAGTCCGCACCGTCCAATCGTTCCTCCTTCCACGAGCACGAGAGCTATCAGCAGCAGTGGACTGGATGCAGTGGAATCTCTTCGAGACCGGGGGCCAGCACAGCGGCATCGTCCCACGGTCCTTCCGCGCCGCGGTACTGCTGCTGGAGCGGAAGGACAGCGACACGTCTCCCGCTTGCACGGCCAACATTGGACCTGAAATTCAACAGATCGTTTTGGGCAATCAAGAACCCCAGAAGATCAAGAACGTGAAGGACGAGCCAGTGTCCATTTCGACCCCGCGGAGTCCCCCCGACAATGGATCGCTGGGATGCCAAATTGTATGAGTGCACTCTCGGGTATCCGGCCGCAGGATGAATACCGTGTTCTCTATGTTCAAGAAATTCTAGGATGCGTAGGACACGAAGAAGGATCACCAAGATGCCAACCAGAACCCAGCCAGAACAATCTACTAGGAAGAAGTCGTTGTTGATATCTGGGGATCAAACAGCTGGAGCCGAACCTGGGAAAGATGCCGACACGCCTACATTTTGCGAGTGGAAATTCCCGGACGCCGATCCCCTTGATGTCTTGGTGCCAGAGGACCAGATCCATGACAGCCTGTGCCCAGCTCATTTGCACTACCAGACCAATCGAGCACTCTACTGCACTATACTGCACCCTTAAGCTCAGTCCAACAAGGATCAGTTACGGCCCGGCCAATATCTTATGTAGCTCGATCGGCCCTCCCCTCCAGCCAGGAGGCGTCAGCTGTGATCAATGTCCCGCGGTCCCTCCTCGCTTTGAACATTGCAAGCCCCTCTATGGAACCAGGCCACCAACCGATCAAGCCGCCGGGGGTGTTTCCACAGCAAACGGCGCAGGTGGTGGTGCCGGTGTCTCGCATTGCCAGCCCCCACTGCACCACGATTGTCTCCTAGGAGCTGGAGGTGCAATCCGCCGCGGCATCGGGGAGTCATTCACCAAACATGGACGGGATTGGGATTCATGGGGCGGCAGACTCGTTTGCCCTCCTCCCCGCCAATTCAGAGCAGAATGTCGTAACTGCGCAGGGTCATCTAGGCACATGGGTGCTGATTGCCGGACTCGAGAGTCGTCAAGTGCAAGAACCGCCAACAGGAGGGTCATGAAGCCTTGAATTGCACCAATCCCAAGTTTGTCGACAATACCCGTGTTGATGAGAAGTCTGAGGACGAGGATGCTTGGGACCTACTCCAGCAAGCCAGTGATAGGCCACGATATTGGTGACTTTACGGAGGCGCTTCAAATCCTCTCTCCAAGGCTAAACCCGAGGACACCTACCCCGTCGTGCTGGAGACAGAGTTTCGCAAGTGTGGTTTCAGTATCTACCTGATTGCTATGGTATGTTGAGAGGCTCAAGGTGATTGACGGGAGACTCATCATCCCTACGGCCGCCGCATGCGCCAAAAAGCAAAAGAAACAGAACAAGTCAAGAGATATACGGTCTCGGCCCATCGCTCTCGGGGTGATGATTTCGCCGGAACGAGGGACGAAGTTAACAATGACACGAATGTCTTGCCAAAAAGGAGATTGTTTGAACTTGGATTGATTGAACTTGGATTGATTGAACTTGGATTGATTGAACTTGGATTGATTG